>NC_037672.1:95935136-96182636 GCF_003255815.1 Theropithecus gelada | reverse complement strand
CTGGGTCTTCTCAGCCCCAGCCAGTAACTTTCCAGTATCTTCTAATTTGAAATTCAGTTATATTCCCCCTTCCTCAGTGTTTTCTACCTCCCCCTCTTTCTGGTGCCTATCCTAAACTCCTGGAGGCTTATGGAAAATCCCAGTGAAGCCACCACAGGAGGAAAATGGGTCCACTCTGGTCTCCTATCACAGCCCGCACCCCACTCAGGTCACCTGGGCCAGCCTTGTTCTTGGTACGCACAGCCCATGGTGCTTGCTCCTAAAGATAGTGAGAGCCCATCGTCAATTGAGTGTCAATTCTGCTCCCACTTAGCACCATGGAGCTGAGGATGCCAAGACTGCAGCTGCAACTTTCTCCCATCACTGACATGGGTCTCGTAACCCAGGTCTTTTGCTGCTCGGACCTTCACTCTGACCCGGGCAATCCTGGAGCAGAACTGCTCCTCTCTTTCTCTCTCAGTTACCTGCAAAATGTTCTGGGGCACTTGGAAGCCATTGGAAACATGGGGGCAGCTATTGGCCCTCTGGTGATTAGATCTTCCATGCCATTTTCCTGTTGGCCTTCCCCAAACAGACATCAAATCTCCAGATGAAGAACAGGACACGAGTTCTCTCTGCCTTGGATCTCTTCATGTTTCATGGGGCATCTGGTCGCTCTTCCCCAAGGATGTATTTCAGGGTATAGAAGCATAGTACAGGGACTTCATGCTATACTTTATAATTTTCCTTGACTGCAAAGTCTTTTCCCTGTCTCTGGTTCAAAGCTCTTTATCGGTCATGATGGCAGAGTGGATGAGGTACCTGCTGTGTATATTCACATACCCCTTGTAATCTCTCCAGTTTTATGCCGGAGCCCTTAGTGTTTTCCCTACACAACTAAGGTTGTTTTTTCCTTTGCATCTCTATTCTGTTTCTATCCAGTCTCCATTGGAGCAAACGTAAGCACCATGTCTCTGGGCCCGACCAGAGTGGTCAAGGGGATGAACATCGGCTACCACATTATGATCTGCTGCCTACACTTTACTCACTAGATTTTGTGCTCTTTTCACCTTTTTTTTTTTTTTTTTTTTTGGTAAAGGTAATATGTTTTCAGCTGGTTATTGCTTATTCATGAACATAGATCCTTTGTGGTTTGCAATACAGTCATTAAGATCATTGTACTGTTCAGCTCCCTTGCAGTCACAGGAATGAATTTCATGCTGAAATAGGACCATGAGCCCAAGTGTTGGTTGAGGCCCACTGGGCTGGGCCTTTTGGCTTGCCACTTAAAGAAGGCTTGCTATGGCAAGGGTTTTAAGCTACCTGTCTCGTCTCCCCACAATCCTTCCCTGCTTCCTTGTCCTAGTCACTTTGCAATTGCTCCCTCCCGAGCTTGGCTACTTTCCCTAAGGCTTTTTCAAAGGGCCTCTTATGTGCACATCCTCCTAGCTTTTCACGCTGAGGATTACTTCAAAGGCTCAGCAGCCATGGGAAGGGAAGAATGACAATAAAATAAATCCCAACTGCAGAAAGGTTTGCTTTGGCCACTGCTTGATTGTTCTGTAGGTGGGAGGTGCCTGCTCCGACCTCTGCAGCTCACTGGTCCTCACAGCTCATTACAGATGTTTTCCTTTGGTCTGGTTTCTTACTGTCCCTTCTGAGGCTCTGAGCCCCTACTTCTAGAAGGCTTATGTAAATTTCCCCAGGCCTCAGCTGCTCCTTCTTCCACTGATCCCTTTATCTGTTGCCAAGAGTGATTCTCCTAATCTTGCTCTGAGCCTCCATGTCTCCACTCAGGAGGGGAGAGGCTCAAACACTCAGAAGGTGGGGCACTCCGCTATTTGGCGCTGCAATTTATTTCAAGGCCACTGGGCAGGGCTAGAGTGAATGACTGAAATACTAGCCTATCAGAAAACTGGCCTATCAGAGAGCCTGCCCATCCAGAGTGCTCAGAAAACACTTGTGGGCCTCGATCTAAATCCTGAAAGCCTACCTCCAGTATTGTTGCTTTGTGCAGGGGTTGCCAATTAAAAATAAAAAGTAAAACATTGTGTGAACGAAACCAATCACCGGCTGAAGTCACCTGACTGATCCGCAGTTTAGGACCCTGGCAGACTTGCCTGAACTAGGAATTCTTGACCCTATTTAAATAATGAGGGCCTTCTCTTGCAGTGTTTGTTTGCTTTTGAAAAAGCCTGAGCCGTAAAGTCCAGGAATCAGGCCCCACAGCTGCCAGGATAAATGTCTGCTTAGACATCCACGGGGATGTCTGTCCTTCAGCTGAACATGGAGGTCTGACTAAGTGAAATATTAAATCCTTCTCTTGATGAAAGGAGGCCCAGAAAGCCTCCTTCTTTCCTTGCAGACGAGGCAGGACCCTACTGACTGGATGGCTCTTTTGCTGCTACTACTATCAAGTGAAAAGGCAGGACACCCATTGGTCTTTTCGGTTCTTTCCAGAGGTTCCATATTCTAAAAGGATCCCTTGGCTTGCCTCCCATGGCTGCTGCCTTTCCCTTCCCCACTGACTCACCCACACCATGAAATGTCAGTACAGCTGGACAAACACAGAGTGCCCAAGTTAAAGCAACAAAGACCTTTCCTGGGGCCTCAAGCATGTTGATGATGAGAGATTGTTTCCTAAAAGAAAACAGTCCCACAGAGCCTATGCCACCTGCTATCAGACACTTCCTGCCTGTGTGATATAATTCGAGGGTTGGGCTGGGCACGGTGACTCACGCCTATAATCCCAACACTTTGGGAGGCTGAGGCAGGAGAATCATTTCAGTCCAGGAGACCAGCCTAGGTAACAAAGCGAGGCCCTGTCTCTACCAAAGAATAAAAAATAAAAAATTAGCCAGTCACAGTGGCAGGTGGCAGGAGGTTGAGGAGAGAGGATTGTGGGAGCCCGGGAGTTTGAGGTAGCTGTGAGCCATAATGGTGCCACTGCACTCCAGCCTGGGTGACAGAACAATACCCTGTCTTGCAAAAGAAGCAGAATTTTAAAAACTGAGAGCAGTCTTTTATGATGCATTCTCTAAATTGCTCTGAATTGTTTAGGAGGTAAATTGTTTTAGTTTTGTGTTTTGTTTGCACTAAGCTAAGTACTAGGACAATAAGTGACCCGTGTGAAGTTCCGACCATGCAAAATTAGATCAAGACATGGACTCATCTGGCAATTTCCAGGAGTCCTGATCGTGTGTGTGCAGGCGTGCATGCAAGTGCACTAAGAACCCATTGGAAATATGAGAGGTGAAAATTACACTCACCAAATTCGTCTCAGGGAAAGTACTGCCTGTGGTTCAAAGGAATAAAGCTTTTATATAGCCACTTGGATTGAGAATTAGAATCTCTAAGAGGCACCCTTGAATAAAAATAGTTGGTCAACTAACTACGGTCTAAGGAAGATGAGTGCAATTAACACTAAGCTTCTGTTTCCCTTAGTGAGGCACGGCTAAGGCAGGATTGCTGGGTCAACAGAGGAGATGCTGAGTCCTGGCATCCATGTCCTGCTCCACCCATCTGCCAGAGCATCTGTCATCTCTTGCAAACATTAAGCTGAAAATCCTAGAATATTTTTAAAATATTAATTTGAAACAGTGTCAAAATGTTAGCTTGCCAAGGAGCTCGCACATGTTGGCTGAGACCCTGGACTTCAGGAGTCTGACATCTTGGAGATTTGACTAGTTCATATCATGGAGGCAGCACTGCTCATCTGAAGAGTTTTTAAAACTAGGTGATTTGAGTGTGTCCTGGTTCCAGAGCGCCCTCTTGGGGAGTGGATAGTAGATTGGGAGATCTCAGAGAATATATACTTTAGGGATAAAAGAGGAAACAGGACATATGTGCAGTTACTCAGTCAATTTTTACAGGTCATTGCATCTAATGGTAGTAAAACCCTAGTTCTACTACCACTGGCGTAAAAGTAGGTAGCTGGGCAGACATGAGCAGGGTAGGAGAGGTCGCCACAAGGAATGTCAGGTGACCATCAGGTGATGCTCAAGTGGTTGTTAACTGTCACTCTAAAATAATAATTGGACACAGCTGGCACCAGAGAAAGGCAGGCTCCCAATAGATAGAAAACATCTGAAGTGGGCGATCAGTGGCTTCCTGATAATATCTTAGGAACTGGGTAAGTGGACTCAAGCATGTGCCCTAAAAGGCAAAGTGGTGGTGCTTAACTGGTATATGACCTTCTTCTAAGAACATTCGGCTGGTGTATTAGTCCATTGTCATGCTGCTATGAAGAAATACCCAAGACTGGGTAATTTATAAACAAAAGAGATTTAATTGACTCACAGTTCCACATTCCTGGGGAGGCCTCAGGAAACTTACAATCATGCTAGAAGGGAAAGGAAACACATCCTTCTTCACAGGGTAGCAGGAGAGAGAAGTGCTGGCAGGGGAAAGCCAGATGCTGATAAAATCATTGGATCTCATGAGAACTCACTATCATGAGAACAGGATGGGGGTAACCACCTCCATGATTCAAGTACCTCCCACTGGGCCCCTCCCATGACACATGGGGATTATGGGAACTACAATTCAAGATGAGATTTGGGTGGGGACACAGCCAAGCCATATGAACTGGTAAGGAAAAAACACCTCAAATGAACATGCACAAAACTTCAGTAAGCACACTGCACATGTAGCCCCTGCTAAGTCTTGGCAGGCCACCACATGCAGACAGCCTGCCCCAAGGAAAAAATCAAGGGAGGAGAGACACAAACCCTGGAACCATGCCAATGTATAAAACCCCAAGTGAAGGGCTGAAAGCGGACTTGGATCTTTCAAGTTGCCTGCTTGGCCCTCTTCCAAGTATACTTTACTTTCTTTGGTTCCTGCTCTAAAACTTGCCTTGGTCTCTCACTCCACCTTATACCCCTCCAGTGAATTCTTTCCTCTGAAGAGGCAAGAATCGAGTTGCTGCAAACCCATACGGATTCACTGCTGCTAACACTGGCACCATCTCGTTCTCACCAAGACCCACCTGAGATGAGTTGACTCCACATAAAGAGTCTCTGGGCCCCACACCTGAAGCTCCCATCAGTAGGAATTAGAAAGGCAGGTGACTGTACTATAGGTGAATGCACAAGGTGGAGGAGAAAGGGCCTGGGGAATGAAACGATTTTTCAGAGATTCTGGAGAGGCATCTGGACCATGGGTAAGGCCATCGCAGAGAGGCTGAATATGATGGACCTCCTCTGTACCCACAAGCTATGGTCTGAACATTTGTGTCCTCTCACCCACAATCTACTATTGAAACCTAATCACCAAAGCAATAGTATCAAGAGGTGAGGGCTTTAGGAGGTGATTAGGTCATGAGGGCAGAACCACATGAATGGGATTAATGCTCTTATAAGAGAAGCTAGAGGGAACTTAGTCTGCCCCTTCTGCCATGTGAAGACGCAGCTGGAACGCATCATCTATAAGGAAGGGGCCCTCACAGGACACCGAATCTGCTGGAGCCTTGGTGTCAGAATTTCCAGCCTTCAGAACTGTGAGCAATAAGTTTCTACTGTTTATAAATGACTAGTCTAAGGTATTTTTGTTAGAGGAGCCCTAATGGAAGAAGATAGAGCTATTTGGTTGAAGTCTCTTGACCTAGAATGTAGCCATAAAAGAGCCGCAAAAACCTCTTTAGGTCAAATCCATGAATTCTACCCCACGTGGTTTGCCATCCCAAGCACCTAGCTCTACCCTGTAAGTCATTATTTATGTGCCCATCTTCTCTATTAGCACGGGTTCTCATTTTGTTTACCCTGTCTTTCAGGAAAGGATAAGCTTCTTCCTTAAGTCTCGGGCTCAGAGTAGAGCTCCATGCACAGTGAGGGCTCGGGGAATGCTAGAAGCCTATTATTCACAACAAACATGGTCTTGTAACTTCTCTACAGCTTATCCCACATCCCTTCCACAGTGGAAGACCCTTTTGGGCTTTACTCGAAGTTTTCACTAAAATGAAAAGCAAATGTGGTTTATTACAGTTGGTCTTTGTTTAGGCAAAATGAAGTACATTTTATCATAATTAAAATGGAAAATTTGAAGTCACCCTTAGACACTTTTAAAATAAGGGACTGTGCGTGTGTGTGTGTGTGTGTGCTTGGTCCTCACTTAATGTCTCTAGTTGCTCATATGTTCTTGAACTCCAAAGAAATATAAGGGCAATTATTTGATTTGGTCTGCATACGGAGTTGGGATTGTTCAATCTGGAAACATGAAGTCTAAGGGGCAATAGCCTGAGGAAAGTCATTGTTAAATAATAACTTTAAAAAGAAACCCGCCGGGCGCGGTGGCTCACGCCTGTAATCCCAGCACTTTGGGATGCTGAGGTGGGCAAATCACGAGGTCAGGAAATCAAGACCATCCTGGCTAACATGGTGAAACCCCGCCTCTACTAAAAATACAAAAAATTAGCCGGGGGTGGTGGCGGGCGCCTGTAGTCCCAGCTACTCGGGAGGCTGAGGCAGAAGAATGGTGTGAACCCGGGAGGCGGAGCTTGCAGTGAGCTGAGATGGCACCACTGTACTCCAGCCGAGGCAACAGAGCGAGACTGTGTCTCAAAAAAAAAAAAAAATAAATAAATAAAAGAAAAGCAAAAACAGGCTGGGCACAGTGGCTCACACCTGTAATCCCAGCACTTTGGGAAGCCAAGGCGGGTAAATCATTTGAGGTCAGGAGTTTGAGACCAGCGTGGTCAACATGGCGAATCCTCATCTCTACTAAAAATCCAGAAAAAATTAGCCAGGCGTAGTGGTACAGACCTGTAATCCCAGCTACTAGGAAGGCTGAGGCACAAGAATTGTTTGAACCTGGAAGGTGGAGGTTGTAGTGAGCCAATATCGTGCTACTGCACTCCAGCCTGGGCAACAGAGATTTTTTTTTTTTTTTTTTTTAAAGAGAGAGAAAAAGAAAAACAGCTTAGATTGCTGCACGAGAGATTTTTATATTAAAGAAAATCATTTAATGTTGGAATAGGTTACATCAAGAAGACATAGAATTTTCTCTAAGGGTCACAAATAAATCTTGTAAGTTACTAGATAGTTTAGCACTGGTTCTAACTGAAGGAAAGAGGGACATCGTCCCCCACATTTTTAGCTGAAGAAAAGAATTCTGATCCTCTAGCTTTAATTTAGTTTTTGATCTTCTATGCATTCATAACAAAGGGAAAACTGATTCTACTAGAAAAATCCTGCTTAATAATACATTTTCATGAGAAAAGACAGTGTGGACTAGTATAAAAAAATTTTAGGCTGGGCGAGGTGGCTCACACATGTAATCCCAGCACTTTGGGAGGCTGAGGCAGGCAGATCACCTGAGGTCGGAAGTTTCAGAAGAGCCTGGGCAACATGATGAAACCTCATCTCTACTAAAAATACAAAAGAATTAGCGGGGTGTGATGGCACAGGTCTGTAATCCCAGCTACTCAGGAGGCTGAGGCACAAGAATCATTTGAACTCGGGAGGTGGAGGTTGCAGTGAGCAGAGATCGCACCACTGCACTCTAGCCTGGATGACAGCGAGACTCCATCAAATAAATAAATGAATAAATGAATAAATAAATGCATGTGTAATTTATGTATTACATTGAGATCAAATTTTTAAAAACTTGTGGAAAAGAATATACCTCAGCATCCTTTAAACACTTGAAAATAATCCACAATAATCTTTTAGGGTTTTTTTTTTTGTTTTTTTTTTTGAGACGGAGTCTCACTCTGTGGTCAGGCTGGAGTGCAGAGATGCAATCTCGGCTCACTGCAACCTCTTCCTCCCAGGTTCAAGCGATTCTCTTGCCTCAGCCTCCCGAGTAGCTGAGACTACAGGTGCCCGCCACCACACCAGGCTAATTTTTTGTGTTTTTAGCAGAGATGGGGTTTCACTGTGTTAGCCAGGATGGTCTCGATCTCCTGACCTCATGATCCGCCCACCTCAGCCTCTTAAAGTGCTGGGATTACAGGCACAAACCACCACGCCCAGTCACAAGTTTTACCATTTATTTCTAGTTCATAGTTTAAAAAGTTACAACTGCTGTTGATTAAACATATATACACATAAAAATACAAGATAAAACACTAGGGAAAATCTTTGCAACATATGTGAAAAATGCCTATTAAAATATATAAATGGTCTTTCAAATTTTTACTTTTTAATTTATTTTTTACTAGGCAAATAACTTTATTAACCTTTGTTTCAAACTATTTCCCAGCTTGTTGAGCTTAACTAGCTAAAAAGAATTATTATGTATAAGCGAAAACTGAAAAGAGATACAGTGTCCAAGGGTCTTGGGCTTAAAAATATTAGAGATCTAGATTTTATCAGATCCATGAACAAAAATTTCTTAAAAAGAAGTCATAATAGAAAATAGCAGCTTCCAGTAACTTCAAGTTTTATCTTCTTCAGAAGTCGACTCAGTTCAGCTTGCCTCATTCTTGGAAGCCTCATCAAAATTCTCCACAATTCTGGAACTCCATCATCATCATCCTCTCCAGTAGCAAGTGGTGCTTTTCCATCCACAAGATTGTTTGGGCAGAGCTTCAGCCGGTCTCCTTAAACTAGTCAGACTGTCTGCACCAAGCCGGCTTAAGAGGCTGGGTAGCATTTCTGTCACCTGCTTTGCCTCAGCATGGCCTGTAATGGTGAAAGTGTCTGCTGCCATGCCTGAAATTTAGGGTTGTTAAAGTGGATTACTGTTCCTTGCTTTGTAAGCACATTCACCTTTTCAATACCAGAGATACTGTTTACCTGTAACTTCTTTAAGAAGAATTGAAGTGT
This sequence comes from Theropithecus gelada, assembly GCF_003255815.1. Taxonomy (NCBI): domain Eukaryota; kingdom Metazoa; phylum Chordata; class Mammalia; order Primates; family Cercopithecidae; genus Theropithecus; species Theropithecus gelada. The sequence goes on along the minus strand of NC_037672.1, from coordinate 96,173,889 downwards.
TTTGTTTTGTTTTGTTTTGTTTTGTTTTATCATCAGCTGTGGCTGTTCTGTGAACCACCTTCTTTCTGCTTTCTGTGAGCAGTTCCTTTCCCACCAGTGCACACTTGTGCCTGCAGTTTGAGGTTTTCCTGGTTCATGATCGTTTCTTTCATCTTGTTGGAGCAGATAAGGGGCTGCTAGGGGGACTAGGGTTGGTGCTCAGGTATCTGGGGTGGACCAGCTGAGATTAGGCACACACACTCGGGGATGCGAGATGGCAGCTAGAGGGAGGATCTTTCAGATTTATAAGGAAAGAAGGAACTTACCAACCAGAAAATGGACAAAAGGCATAAATGGACAGTTCTCAGAGAAAGAATGTCAAAGGATGAGTAAAAATATGAAAAAATGTTCAGCCTCACTATTTATAAAAATTTGTTCCTTTACAAAGGCATAATTGACAAATACAAATTATATATGGTGTGATATTTTGATATATGTATACATTGTGAAATGATTAAGTCAAGCTAATTAACATACCTATCACCTCTTATACCTTTTTTGTGGTGAGAACATTTAAGATCTACTCTCAGCAATTTTCAAGTATGTAATACATTATTATCATCATCATCATGCTGTACAATAGATCTCCAAAACTTATTCATCCTGTCTAACCAAAACTACGTACCCTTTAGCCAACATCCTTCTCACTCTTCTACCTGACCTCCTGCCCTTGGAAACTATTGTTCTACTCTCTGCTTTTATAAGTTTGTCTTTTGAATGAGATCATGTTCTTTGTGGAAACATGCATGGAGCTGGAGGCCATTAGCCTTAGCAAACTTACACAGGAACAGAAAACCAAATGCTGCGTGTTCTCCTCAGTAGGAGCTAAATGATGAGAACTCATAAACACAAAGAAGGAAACAACAGACACTGGGGCCTACTTGAGGGCGGAGGGTGGGAGGAGGGAGAGGAGCAGAAAAAATGACTATTGGATACGAGGCTTAGTAACTGGATGATGAAATAATCTGTACAACAAACTCCCATCACACAAGTTTACCTGTATAACAAACCTGCACATGTGGCCCCAACCTAAGATAAAATTTAAAAAAAAAAAAAAAGCACACTGCAATTCAAGACTCACTTCTCAAAAGAAAAAAAAAGCCACGTTCTAAGGGAAGCTCAGACTTTCGGACTCTGTTCCTGGTTGTAATCAAATTATCTTTGTCTATAAACAAAACACCTTCTCCAGGGGAAGCTATAGATAGATCATATCATCACTGGTATGTCTCCAACTTTAATGATCAGTTGTTCCCATTCCTTAAAAAGCTTGCTTTTTTTAAGGAGTGAGAATATGCAGTATTTGTCTTTCTGGTTTATTTCCCTTGTCACCTGTTTATCACAATCAGATTTCTGAATCAGATTCCATTGTATATATATCATATTTTCTTCAGTCATCTGTTGATGGACACTTAGGTTGTTTCCACTTCTTGGCTGTTGTGAATAGTGCTGCAATAAACATGGGAGTGCAGAGATCTCTTTGATACACTGATTTCATTTCATTTGGGTATATACACAGAAGCGAAATTGCTGGATCACATGGTAGTTCTATTTTTAATTTTTTTATTATACTTTAAGTTCTGGAATACATGTGCAGAACGTGCGGGTTTGTTACATAGTATACACGTGCCATGGTGGTTTGCAACACCCATTAACCCATCATCTACATTACGTATTTCTCCTAATGCTATCCCTCCCCTAAGCCCCCGCTCCCCGACTGGCCCTGTGTGTGATGTTCCCCTCCCTGTGTCCATGTGTTCTCATTTTTCAGCTCCCACTTATGAGTGAGAGCATGTGTATGGTTTTCTGTTCCTGTGTTAGTTTGCTGAGAATGATGGTTTCCAGCTTCATCCATGTGCCTGCAAAGGACATGAACTCATCCTTTTTTATGGTTGCGTAGTATTCCATGGTATATATGTGCCACATTTTCTTTATCTTTTTAATTTTTAAAGAACACTTCATACTGTTTTTCTATAATGGATGTACTAATTTGCATTTCTACCAGCAGTGTACAAGAGCTCCCTTTTCTCCACATCCTTTTTAACACTTGTTGTTAATAGCCATTCTAACAGATATGAGGCAATATCTTATTGTGCTTTCTGTTGCATTTCTCTGGTCCTTCTTTTTTTTTTTTTTTTTGAGACGGAGTCTGGCTCTGTCGCCCGGGCTGGAGTGCAGTGGCCGGATCTCAGCTCACTGCAAGCTCCGCCTCCCGGGTTTACGCCATTCTCCTGCCTCAGCCTCCCGAGTAGCTGGGACTACAGGCGCCCGCCACCTTGCCCGGCTAGTTTTTTGTATTTTTTAGTAGAGACAGGGTTTCACCGTGTTAGCCAGGATGGTCTCGATCTTCTGACCTCGTGATCCGCCCGTCTCGGTCTCCCAAAGTGCTAGGATTACAGGCTTGAGCCACCGCGCCCGGCCTCCCTGGTCCTTCTTAATGCTGAGCATTTTTTTCAAATACCTGCTGGCCATTTGTGTGTCTTCTTGTGAGAAATATCTATTGTCTTAGTCTATTCTCTGTTGCTACAACAGAATACCACAGACTGGGTAAATTATAAACAATATAAGTTTGCTTGGCTCATGGTTCTGCAGTCTAACAAATCTAAGAGCATGCTGCTGGCATTTGATGAGGGCTTTGTGCTGCAATATCCATGGTGAAACAGCAGAAGATAGAAGCAAGCACACAAGACTGAGAAAGCAAGAGGGACCAGGCTCACTTTTATAACAACCTGCTCTCTTGATAATTGACCTACTCACGTGACTACACTAATTCATTCATGAGGCTCTGTCATTATACCAGTCACCTTCATTGTGTCCCATCTCTCAACACTGTTGCATAGAGGATTAAGTTTTCAACATGTGAATTTTGGGGGACACATTAAAACAGAGCATTTATTCAGGTCCTTTGACCATTGTTTTGAGTTGTTTTCTTGCTCTTGAATTGTTTGAGTTCCTTATATATTTTTTATATTAACCCCTTATCAGATGTATTGTTTGCAAATATTTTCTTCAATTCTGTAGGATTTTTTTTCACTCTGTTGATCATTTCCTTAGCTATGCAGAAGTTGTTGTGTTTTTTCTTCATTTGATGCAATCCCATTTGTCCTTTTTTTGCTTGTGTTTTCTGTGCTTTTGGAGCCATATCTAAAAAATCTTTGCCCAGACCAATGTCAAGAAGCTTTGTGTCCATATTAGTTTCTAGTAGTTTTACAGTTTCAGCTCTTACATTTAAGTCTTTAATCTGTTTTGAGTTGATTTTTATATATGGTGTGAGATAAGGGTTCAGTTTTATTCTACTGCCTGTGGATACCTAGTTTTCACAACACCACTTACTGAAGAGATAGTCCTTTCCCCATTGTGTGTTCTTACTATCTTTGCCAAAGGTCAATTGACCGTAAATGTGTGGATTTATTTCTGGGTTCTCCATTCTATTCCATTGGTCTATGGGTCTGTTTTTATGCCAGTAGCATGCTGTTTTGATTCTTATCTCTTTGTAGTATATTTTGAAGTCAGGGAGTGAGATGTTTTCAGCTTTACTCTTTTTGCTCCAGATTGGTTTGGCTACTTGAGGTTTTTTTGTGGTTCCATAAGAATTTTAGGATTGTTTCTTCTACTTCTTGGAAAATGTCTTTGGAAACATGGAATCAACCCAAATGCCCATCAATGATAGACCAGATAAAGAAAATATGGTACATATACACCACCGAATACTATGCAGCCATAAAAAGGAATGAGATCGTGTCCTTTGCAGGAACATGGATGGAGCTGGAAGCCATTCTCTTCAGCAAACTAACACAGTAACAGAAAACCAAATACTACATGCTCTCACTTATAAGTGGGAGCTGAACAATGAGAACACGTGGACACATGGAGGGGAACAAAACACACTGGGACCTGTCAGGGAGCGGGGTACGGGTAGGCAGAGTATTAGGAAAAATAGCTAATGCATGCTTGGCTTAATACCTAGGTGATGGGTTAATAGGCAGCAAACCACCATGGCACACATTTACTTATGTAACAAACATGCACATCTTGCACATGCACCCCGTAACTTAAAAATAAAAGTGTAATTTTAAAAAATGTCTTTGGAATTTTGATAGGGATTACAATGAATCTATAGATTGCTTTGGGTGGTACGGTCAGTTAAACAATGTTCTTCTAATCTGTAAACACAGGATATAATTTCATTTATTTGCATCTTGAATTTCTTTAATCACTATTTTATAGTTTTCAGTGTACAACTCTTTTACTTTCTTGATAACACTTCTTCCTAAGTATTTTATTATTTTTGATGCTATTGTAAAAGGGATTGTTTTCTTATGGTTTGTTGTTACTGTACAGAAATGTCACTGATTTTTATGTGTTGATTTTTGTATCCTGCAACTATACCGACTTTATTAGCTCTGACAGTTCGTGTGTGTGTGGGGGGGGTGGGGGCAAGTCTTTAGATTTTCTTTCTTTCCCTCTTGCTCTTTCTCTCCTTTCCTTTCTCTTTCTCCCTTTCTTTCCTTCCTTCCTTCCTTCCTTCCTTCCTTCCTTCCTTCCTTCCTTCCCTCTTTATTTTATTTCCTCTTTCTGTCTGTCTCATTCTGTTACCCACCCAAGCTGGAGAGATGTGGAGTGATCATGGCTCACTGCAGCCTCAATCTCCTGGGCTCAAGCAATCCTCCCACCTCAGCCTCCTGAGTAGCTGGGACGACAGGCATGTGCCTCCAAGCCTGGCTAATTTTATTTATTTTTTAATAAAGACAGGTCTCACTATGTTGGCCAGACTGGTCTTGAACTCTTGGACTCAATTGATCCTTGTTCCTCAGCCTCCCAAAGTGCTGGGATCGCAGGCATGAGCCACCATGCCTGGCCAGGTTTTCTATACAAAACACCATGTCATCTGCAACCAGAGACAATTTTACTTTTTCCTTTCCAATCTTGATGCCTTTTATTTCTTTTTCTTGCCCAATTTCTCTGGCTAGGACTTCCGGTACTATATTGAAGAGAAGCGGAGAGAGTGGGCCTCCTTGTCTTATTCCTGATTTCAGAGGAAAAGCTTTCAGATTTTTATCATTGACTGCGATGTTAGCTGTAAGCTTGTCATACATGGCCTTATCTTGTGTTCACTGGGTCCTCTGGAGCCTGGGGCAGTGGGGACTGGTCTCAAGCCTGGGTCCACAGGGGCTGACCGGTGTCAGGTCTGCAGGGGTGATCCTGGCCCTAGGTCTGTGGTAGTGGGCCTTGAGCTGCAGGGGCTGGCCTAGCAGCTGGGACTGTGGGACCCAGTCTGGCACCAGACTTCCCTGAGGTGGGCCTGGTGCTGGGATCTAAGACACAGTTCAGAGTTCACTTCCTTGCCCTCGTGGAGGGTCTCTCTGTCAGTGTTGTGCTGCCCAGGCTTGAGGGAAAGGCGACACAGGAAATGTGAAACTGTCCTTTTTACCTTCTTCAAGGCATCTTTTCTTATATTTGTGTTATACCCAGGTGCTATAACCTCTCACCTGCATTCTTTAACTCATGTGATGGTATTTTTATGTAGGAATAGTTGTCCAAGTTGATGTTTCTTGTGAAGGATGAATGCTAGAAAGTCTTATTCCACCATCTTGCTGGTGTCACTCTAGAATAATTTTTTTTTTAAGTATTTCAGTGAGCTACCATTTTCAAACCCAACACACTGACTAACAGTAAAAAGAATAATACGTCAGTGGGAAGAATATGGGAAAACTGGCATTATAGGAGAGAAAAAGTAGTGTCTTTTCCTCACGTATTGCAAAGTTCATGGGTGATATTCTTTTTTTTTTTCAGGTGCTTCTTTTTCTTATTTAAGTTCTAGGGTACACGTGCACAACGTGCAGGTTTGTTACATATGTATACTTGTGCCATGTTGGTGTGCTGCACCCATCAACTCGTCATTTACATCAGGTATAACTCCCAGTGCCATCCCTCCCTGCTCCCCCGTCCCCATAATAGGCCCCTCATGGGTGATATTCTTATAACAAAAGACAGATCACAAATATACAGTTAGGTAGAAAGAATAAGTTCTAATGTTTGATAGCTAAGTAGGGTAACTGGAGTTAACAACAATAGTTGAACAACTTTTTTTCAAAATAGTTAGAGAGGATCTGAAATGTGCCCAACACATAGTAATGATAAACACTCAGGTAATGGATACCTTTAAATACCCTGACTTCATCATTACACATTCTTTGCATGTAACAAAATGTCACACATACCCCATAAATATGTACAAATATAATGTACCCCAAAAACCAAAAATAAATCTAGGATATTAAAAAAGATAGATTAATAAGAGAAGATTACTATGAATTTATTTAACCAAAGTTTTATATGACACAGGATCTTTCTGTAATGAAGACCCAAAGACCCAGGGAAACTTAGTCTGCATATGTTTATGCTTAGGCTCAGTGAAGAGTGGACAGTGTATAAAAGTATCATTGGGCAAAAGGGGCTATGATCTAATGGTAATAAGCTGGTGGGGGGAGTTTAGCAAAGTCTATTTGTTCAGATTCTTCTTGGCCTCTTGTGTAACATTTCTTCCCTGTGAGTATAGGGAGGACACCTGTCACTTGAGCGTCTTCAGGTGAAAGAAAGTCAGAGAGACCTTTCTGCTTCTGTGGTTTTCATGATTTCCTTCAGCTTAAAATACACAGTATGCCAGCGTGCCATAGTTTGAATGATCAGTTTCTGAGATGGACAGCATTCATCTATACGATAGGCAGAAGCAAGATGGGTACCTTTCTGGATGGAAGTTAGGTGGTATAAACTGACAAGCTTAAAATATACTTTGACCTGAGAATTTCACTTTTGTGGATTTACATTATAGAAACAATTAGAAAACAGTAAAATAAGATTTATGTAAAGATCACTATTACATCATGATTTAAAATAGTGAAAAAAATGGAAATAAATGCCTAAAGAGAAGACTGGTTACACTAATAATTTGATATCTATAGACTAAAACACTAGTTGCTACAAATCACATTGCAGACAAATACTTATTGGCATGAAAAATGTTCAACTTATTGTGAAGGCTACACATTTTATGTGAGGTATGACGTTATGAAATATATTCTTGTGTGTATGCTGCAGCATATACAACAAAGCTTTTCCTGATAGTGAAATTGATTTCTTTTGATTATCTTTTGCTGTTCCTTTCTGAAATTTGGTCTGCACTGAGCATATATTACATAGTAGAAAGGAAAGATAATTTTTAGTAATAATAAAAAGGAACAAAGTAACCCCAGTTCAGTACACTAGCCAACTAGTCAGAAGTACACTAGAGATCCCATAGTTATTTTAGACTATAAATTTAAACAGCTTTAAAATCAAAGGTAAGTTCTTGAGCTTATCACAGGGCCCTGTTCTCCTTTCCTCTTTGAGCTCTCTGTTATCTCCAGATCCCTTTCCAGGAGATGTGGGTGACTCTCCTCTGTTCCATGCACCAGGTGCTTGGCCTGATGGAGAGTTAGTCTTGACAACAGAGGCAATCAAGCACAAGAAGCGCCTTCAGACACCTGCACAGAGATGACAGATTGCCCTACTTTAGGCCTTCACATTTTGGAAATTGTATGTTTAAAATCTATGCCTGCTTTCCTGCCCTGTTATTTATAGATATTGCAGGCAGAACCTTTCACACTGTAGCAAATGAAGAATTATTAGAGTCAGTTAATTAATAGAATTTATATAACTAGCTGAAGAAAAAATACTGAATGAGAAACTGCAAATCAACAAAGAAGTGTTTATTACTTGTAAAGAAACTGATTACTCAAAGTCAAGATATATACCAACTTTTAGAGGAGATTTCTCAGGTAATAAGCAGGAAAATATCCACACTTTTCCTCCCCCTAGGAAGCATTTTTTTGTTTGTTTGTTTGTTTTCCTAGAAGATATTTTTAATTAGTAACTTCATCAAATGGCCAACAAGCATTGTCTTATTTGTTAGGGTCACTAGTTTGTGCCTTTGGATTCCATGGTCTGGGTAAAAAGGATTCTCTAAAGCTACTTGCAATGATATGGTGTTATATGACCTTGATATATACGGCAAAGGAGTGCAATGGACGAAGAATAAACACAGGATGTTTGCCTCACTCTGAATTGTTTAGTGTTAAAATAGCACACTAAATAATAGCAGCTGGTCCTGCAGTGATAGGAATTTATACTTTTATGTTGTGCCCCATTTTCAGGTCTATGAGAAATCTGTGTGTAACTGGGAGATATGGACCTGGATACTCTTCTCTTTGCTAGGCACTAGGGATGGCTGGCACAAAGTCCTCTGGAGTGTTACGCTCCTGAAATCAGGGTTAAAAATTACTCGCATAAGTTATGAAAAAAAATATATTCACAGTAGCAACTTGAGTTTAAGGAGACAACATGTGAAAAGAAGAATCTGGAACTAGCCCTGTTTCAGATCTTCACTTTCTTATTAGAAATGTAGCTTTAATCTCTATGAATTTCAGGCTTCTCAGCTATAAAACTGGAATAAAATTATGTATAAAAAATACTTATAAAGTGCACTGAGTTTTATAATGCATTTTCAAATACATTAGCTCATTTATTCCTTGCAATTATCCCAGGAGGAAGATATCGCTAATTTACAGTTGAAGAAACTGAGGCTCAGAAATGGAAGTGCCTTGTACTAAATCACACAGAATAGGGACACTTATCTTCTGATTCACAATCCTATGCCCTTTCCACAAAATCATGTAAAAAAAAAAAAAAGCTAAACAACCAATAGAAGAAATGGATTAAAAGAAAGATGGGTAAAATGCCCGTCATCCAAGCACGCTCCTACTCTTGACTACATTTGTAGGTCCAGTCTGGCCTGTCATTTGCCCACCCCTGGGCTGCAATGCCTGTAAACTGAGCCATTCTCATAAACATCCCAGAGAAAAGTAGTAGTCAGCACAATGGTAAAGGCCTCTCTCTGCTTAATCCCAGCAGCAAGTCCGTCTGGGCTGAGCTGAGAAGATGGCGGGAAGGCTGCACAGGATGCCTTCTTCCTCCATGACCATGAAGGTGGCTCTCTACTTGCAGATGTGAATCAAACTTAATCTAAATTGGTCAAATCAATTAGGAATCTGATTTTACCAGTAGGGAGCAGATTTTACATATCAGCAGTGGAAAATGATCTCAATTAACTTGTGAACAGAAACTGGATATAACGTGAAACTAAGGTTTTAATCTGAGCTACTGTGAAATTTAAAGAAAGAACAACTTCCATGAAATTAACTTTGTCTTTGTGTACTTCTGGGCAGTTTCATGACATTAGTCTGGATTATTAGCTCACTTTATTACCTGTGGGGTCTTCTTACCCTCCACTGGATAACTTTCCCGAAAGCTCTGCCCGGTATTATAATTTAAAAGCTTTGAGAAACTGAAATTTGTGATCTGAGATTATTTTAGTTATATAATGATAACCCTCACATTTCCTCTAAAAAAGTTCCAAAAAACTTTGAGGGATAAATTTTGTGACATGAGATCACACAAAGACTGGATTGTTTAAAGAATTAAGTGTTCATATCTCACATCTAAAATTTCTCTTCTAGAAATAATCCTCTAGATAGCGTCACAATCAAAAGCTTGAGTTTCAAAGTAAATGGAACCGGATTTTAACCTCAACTCTAACTGTGGGATCTCAGATGAGATGTTTAACTTCTTCATGTGCTCGGTTTCTTCATCCATAAAATGGTGACAATAATTGTACTTACCTCATAGAGTTGTTATGAGGATTTAAATGAGATAATGTATATAACATGTTTAGTAACTCCTGGCAAATAGTTATTCAAGAATGTTACTATTGTCATATTCATCAAGTTCTTATTCCCTCTGGTGTGCTAGACACTGCATTCACTATCAGGATTGCAGCTAAGGGTAGACATGGTTCTTCTCAAGAAGCCAAGCTGACTAGTGTCTGGTGAGTAGCAAGTGCTGAAGAACAATTAGCTTTTGATAATAAACAACACAATGAGAGGAGTTACTAAGAAATCTAACTTTAAGTAGGGGTCTTCACCACAAAATGAACTCCCCACCTTAAAAAGTCAATTGATTTGGGGTCATATTCTTAATTTATAAAAAGTTCCAACAATTTCATTATAAAGACAATCATCCACAGAAAAAGAGTTAAAGGCTTTGGACATAAAATGTGTAGAAGGAAATATAGTGAAAAAAATGAATGCATAAGGATGACGTACAAATAAGTTTCCTATGCTTTCTACTTCTATGGATTTTTCCAAACTTTCTGTGAACATGTGTTACTTTAACAATTATTTTTAGATTATTATTTCCATAGAACTAGGACTTAAAATAGCTATAAATGAAGAAGACATGATCCTCCTCTACAATCCTGCAGTTACAAGCATCTGTTGAAGTTTTGTCATAGTCTTGCTGCAAAAGAAAAGCCCTATAGGAGTTACTTCAAAAACTAACTCTTGGTAGTGCTTCTTGTAGGTAAAGAGAATGTTAAATCCTCATTGTTAAACAAGGAAGGGCAAGAGAAGGTTTGGTTAATGGCCACAAGACTCTTCACTGACAGTCAACTAGGTAGGGATGTCAGTCATCATCTCTATCCAGAGATGACGAAGTCATCATGACTGCTTCCTAGAATGAGTCTTTATTAAAGTTTATCAGATAATTGCTTATCCATTTTTATCAGAGAATGCATATATTTCTTCCCAGAATGAGGTTGTAAATTAAGTCAGACCCAGAAAGAGTTTGGAACAACTTTTTTCCCACGTCTTTCAATTTTCCTTTTCTTCCTCTAGTTCTTGTTTCTATGATAGGTCTTCCTCCCTAGTGAGCTACCTGATCCAGAAACCTGGAAGTTAATCTCTCCTTTGCACTTTCAGGTCCAATCACTGAGTCCTGGGTCCCATTTGTTAAATACATCTCTCAGTTCAGTTCCCTCCTTTCCAAAGCCCCCAACCACAACTTTAGGCCCTGACCAGTTACTTCACCCTCAGACTCCTGGGATTATTTCCTAATCAGTTCCCTAGCCTCTGAGTCAAAACAGTCTGGACAAATATAAATTCATTTTTTCTATGTTACCAAAAATATCCCTGACATTTATTATGTATTTCACAATTTCCCAATTATAAAAACTGTCACTTCATGCTTCAGTCACATCTGTATTATTTAATATTATTTTTCATGAGTTCTTCTAAAAGATGACTTTTGGGCTGTGTATAGCGGCTCATGTCTGTGCAATCCCAGCACTTTGGGAGGCCAATGAGGGAGGATCATTTGAGGCCAGGAGCTTAAGAGCAACCTAGGTAACATGGCAAGACCCCATCTCCACAAAAAATAAAACAATTAGTTAGGCATGGTTGCATGAGCTTGTAATTCCAGCTACTCCAGAGGCTGAGGCAGGAGGTTTGCTTGAGCCCAGGAGTTTGAGGTGACAGTGAGCTACAATTGTGCCACTGCACTCCAGCCTGGGTGGCAGAGTGAGACCCTGTGTTCCAAGTTAATCTTGGTCAAGAGATTCCTCATTCTCTGACTGACCCGAGAAGGGGATTCATGACAGCTGAGCTCCTTCTAGACGATCTGTCTTTAGGTAAATAAGGGGAGCTCAGAGAAAGCCTCTGCCTGTCTTCTGTTCCCCGAGTGCCCCCCAGTTTGAAGTAATCAGCAAACCAAAGCAGCAGGCATATTCTGGGGTGGCATTTGTTGAACTCCTTCAGGCCAATAACTTTGTTTTTACTTACAACTAAAATCATCCTAATTGATATACTCTCTCTCCAGCTTCCCTCCCAATGCATAATCTGAATCCCAAAAATAAATTGAACATTTTATGGAAGCCCATAAAAGCAGAGGTTTTTGAGATTTTTCTAAGGAAAATAGAAACATCGATTAAAGCACTTAGTAACATTTATTAACCAAAACTAAACCTCAGCACAGGAGTCAGCACGGCCCCGTAGGTTGATATAAGTCACGCCTCTACTCAAGTGCCTCCGATGAGCTTTCACTCAGAAAACACAAAGTCCTTACAACAGCCCTAGGAGCCCTGTGCCTGATAGTGTTCTGATTTCATCTCCACTCCCCTTCCCACTCCCTCACTCTGCCATGTCTGCCTCCTTCCTGTGCTAAGCAAACTTCCACCTCTGTCCCTTTGCTCATATTCCCCCTCAGCTCACTCCCTTTCCACTTTCAAATCCTTTTTCAAATGCTACCTCCTCTGTGTGGCCTTCACTGGCCATCCTGTATAAAATCACAGCCTGCCCAGTCACTCCCTATCCCCTTCCCCAACTTTAAATCATAGCATTTTCACCATCCCAAATTAATAAATGTTTCTTCATTTTTATGAATGTAAATCTCATGAAGGCAGAGATTTTTGTTCTGTTCAGTGTGAATCTCAGGCACCTAGAACAAGTCCTGATAGAGCAGAAGCACTCAATAAATACTTGCTAAGTGAATATGTCTTCATTTTACAGATTAGGTAACTAAAACTCAGGAAATACTGTCACTTTTTGGAGGCCAATATCCAGTAAGTGATGTAAACAGGATAAAAACCCAAGTGGTTTAACTCCAAACCCTGCGTCCTCTCATCTCCATGCTCTACCGCTATATACCTAATCAATGTGATTCTTTAATCATGATGATGATGACCATAATAGCTAATGTTTTCGTTTTTGTTTTTGTTTAGAGACTGGATCTCCTTTTGTCACCCAGGCTGGAGTGCAGTGGCGAGATCGCGACTCACTGCAGCCTCAACCTCCTGGACTCGAGCAATCCTCCCACGACAGCCTCCCAAGTAGCTGGTACCATAGGTGTGCGCCACCATACCCGGCTAATTTTTTTGTATTTTTGGTAGAGACAGGGTTTTGCCTTGTTGCCCAGGCTGGTCTCCAACTCCTGAGCTCAGGCAATCCACCCCCCTTGGCCTCACAAAGTGCTAGGATTATAGGCATGAGCCACCATGCCCAGCCAGATAATAACTAATGTTTCTTTCTTTTTTTTTCTTTTTCTTTTTCTTTTTTTTTGATACAGAGTCCCACTCTGTCACCCAGGCTGGAGTGCAGTGGCACGATCTCGGCTCACTGCAAGGTCTGCCTCCCGGGTTAACACCATTGTCCTGCCTCAGCCTCCCAAGTAGCTGGGACTACAGGCGCCCGCCACCACTCCCGGCTAATTTTTTGTATTTTTAGTAGAGACCGGGTTTCACCGTGTTGGTTAGGATGGTCTCTATCTCCTGACCTCGTGATCCGCCTGCCTTGGCCTCCCAAAGGGCTAGGATTATGGGCGTGAACCGCTCCGCGCCTGGCCAATAATAGCTAATGTTTCTAATGCCTATATGTGGCATGCACTTTCCATGGATTCTCTCATTTAGTATCCAGGAAATTTCCATCTAAATCAGATTGAAATCCTTAAAGTTTTGGCAATGACCTATCAAGCCATACAAGTACAACTAAAGATCAGAACTTTCTTCCCAAACCCTAAAGGGCAACACAAACTTCCCTTTTCCTCGAGTAGAAGGCAGAAAACCGTAGCAACATCAAATTTCACATGAACAAATTGAAAATTGTGTAGCTATGAGAGAGGCCCCAGTGTTGTCATCCTATTATAGTTGGCTTCTTCTACTCAATTTATTATTCATTTCTTCATTCATGCATTCACTCATTCGACAAACCTTTATTGAATACTTGCCCTGTGATGTTCCATGCCAAGTTCAAGGGCTATAAAGATAAAGAAGACACATCTTCTGCCTTTGAGGAACTCACAGCCTAGTGAGAGAGACAAATAGAGTAAGTAATTCCACTGAAGGCATAAGTGTGATATTAGAGGATCGGCACAGAATGCTGTGGGAGCCCAGAGCAGGAAATGGCTAACCCCTGCCTGCGAGACACGGAGTACTTCCCAGAGGATACCACCCGAGATCAGGGCTTCATCAGGCAGGGTGCAGGAAATGAACCTCTGCACAGAGGAAGGGGTTTGCACAGGTGTGGAGGCGTGACTCATGCTCATCTGGGCAACTGTGTGTAGCTTGGTATAACCAGAGCTAGGAAGCCAGCGGACAGGGTGGGAGGAAGAAAAACAGAAGCCAGAAGGATTTTTAAACAAATTCATGATTAGATCAGATCTTATAAAAATTCCTCAGGAGGCTGAATGGAAACTAAGTTAATGAGGCAAGCCCAGCCAGAAAAAGGCAAAAAATACCTGGCATTTTGAAGCTGCTACTTGGATGCAGGTGTTTTGACTTGGGGATATTTTGAGGTGGCCTGAAAGTAATTTAATTTTCAACTCCTAAAAATTACCAAGTCACGTGCAAAACACTTATCTCACCTCATCACAGAACGTCACCTCATGCCAGCTCCTGCATCTAGGATGAAGCTCAGGGAAGGGGTGGAGATTGGAGCTGGGGTTAGGGGTAGAGTGAGTTTTCGAGTATTCGACATCTTACAGATAAGCCACGTATAGCCAGGAGGCTGTTTACTGCAGGTTCCTAGCTCAGAAAGAGCCATTAATATGCAACAAGCATCCTGCTCCTTCTCTGTGAATTTCCTTGTATTTTGCAAGAGCTACACCTCTAAATTTCTGGTTACTCCCTTGCCGTTATGATTTTAGCAATAATTTAGTTTTGGTTAATAAATGTTACTAAGTGCTTTAACTGATGTTTCTATTTTCCTTAGAAAAATCTCAAAAACCTCTGCTTTTATGGGCTTCCATAAAATGTTCAATTTATTTTTGGGATTCAGATTATGCATTGGGAGGGAAGCTGGAGAGAGAGTATATCAATTAGGATGATTTTAGTTGTAAGTAAAAACAAAGTTATTGGCCTGAAGGAGTTCAACAAATGCCACCCCAGAATATGCCTGCTGCTTTGGTTTGCTGATTACTTCAAACTGGGGGGCACTCGGGGAACAGAAGACAGGCAGAGGCTTTCTCTGAGCTCCCCTTATTTACCTAAAGACAGATCGTCTAGAAGGAGCTCAGCTGTCATGAATCCCCTTCTCGGGTCAGTCAGAGAATGAGGAATCTCTTGACCAAGATTAACTTGGAACACAGGGTCTCACTCTGCCACCCAGGCTGGAGTGCAGTGGCACAATTGTAGCTCACTGTCACCTCAAACTCCTGGGCTCAAGCAAACCACCTGCTTCAACCTCTGGAGTAACTGGAATTACAAGCTCATGCAACCATGCCCAACTAATTGTTTTATTTTTTGAGGACCAGGATGGAGGCAAGGAGGCCATGGCAATAATTCAGTGTGGGTGGTGAAACGTACCCTCACGTCCCGAAATCAAGACATTTCCCTTCCATCCCGCAGAAAAAATTGTCATGAATATACTTATTTTATTAGAATTGCCAGCTGCTGGAAAATTACTGTACTTAGAACATAAATCTATGGTGCCTACAATATAAATGGCAACTTATTTGTTCAGTGCACAACCTGCATAACCATATGTGCTGGTCCTGAGAAAGAAGAAGGGAGAGGGAGAGAGCAAGGAATCAAAGATGACTCGGATTTTTGGCATGAGTAACAGGAAAGATACTTCCGCAAACTCAGAAAGGTAAGATTAGAAGGATTGTGGTTGGGCAAGCAGGAGGTCAGTTTTGGAGATGTTAAATTTGAGATGCGTGATGTGGAAAACAGTAATAGAACCTGTCTCATACGATTGCTGTGGGGATTGAATTAGCAGTGTAAGCATTAAAAGCAGTTCCTGTCAGTAGTTGCTCAATAAATGTTGGACATTATTTGGAGATAGGGCCTTTAAAGGAGGTAATTAAGGTTAAATGACGTCACATAGGTGGGTCCTAACCCAGTGATGGGTGCCCTTTGTAAGAAGAGGATATTAAGACACAGACACTTACAGAGGAAAAACCATTTAAAGAC
Source organism: Theropithecus gelada (assembly GCF_003255815.1). NCBI lineage: Eukaryota > Metazoa > Chordata > Mammalia > Primates > Cercopithecidae > Theropithecus > Theropithecus gelada. The sequence continues at coordinate 96,158,018 of NC_037672.1, read as the reverse complement.
ATAGAAGGCAGCCATCTGCATGCCAAGGAGAGAGATTTGAGAAGAAACTAACTTTGACAACAGCTTCATCCAGACTTCTAGCCTTCATAACTGTGAGAAAATACATTTTTATTGTTTAAGGAAAAGAAAAAGTTGGACATTATTCTTATAAGGTCACTTGAATTTTCAATATACACATTTAAGTTTAGTGTGTGTATGTATATAAACAAACACATATATGTAATATTATGTGCATATTTGTAGACACAGGATCATCCTTTAAATTGTCACTTCAAGGTTGGTATTCCCAAACAACTCCAAAACTTCCATCCAGACCAATTTACTATCAAATTGTAAACAAAAATTATTTTAATTACATAAATGCAAACATGTTTTAATCATAATATATAAACACATGTGTGTGTGCACGTGTTTTAATAAAACCATGTGAAGGTGTGTGTTTGGGGGTTTTGTTTTGCAAAGCCCTCTTTCCTCTTCCCCTGGTGCACATATGGCTGGATTTTGTCTTCATAGGGTAATGATGTACAAACAAGTAAGAAACCATTTAAGAATAGGATCGATTCTTTCAGAATGTCTGTTTCTAGCCAGACCTGACAAATGAGGAGTGCTCAGATCTAGGTTGCAAAAGTAAAATTAAATTTTTGTACTGATTACCTGTAATACCATTGAAGCAGAATATTTTGATGTGACTGTTTAAACATTTCCCTGTCAGTATGTAAAAACATGTTTATTACAATCAGACGTGGCAGGTTTCTCTTCCATCGATTCTCTTGTTTTCTGGGCCATAACAAAGTAGATTAATGAAAGAGGGGTCCTGGTAAAAGTAAGTAAAAGAGATTCTTTAAAAAAAAACAACAAACAGCTCTGTCAAGTGGTGGCAGTTCTGGAAGTCTTTGATAAGGCAGAGAAAAAAGATGGAGATGCTAAGTAGTCTAACCCTTAAGACATTTTAGTACCAGACTATTTTGGACTTAGCTAAGGAGTTACACAAGGCCTGGGCTCAGTGGACATTTTCGTCCCCATCTCTAAGGTTTAACCAGGTGACCTGTTTTGTATACTAATAATTTTAAAAGTTGAGTTGTTAATATTTTAAAAGTACATTGACATAATGCATGTGCATTTAGAAACATACAGTTTGGAGGTACTTTTGTTTTAGATAAACGTCACATATTTTCAGCAACTTATAATTTTATAATATTCATATACAATTGCTTTATTATTGAATAGCGTCCCTCACTGCACTAAGCTCTCAGTGAGCAGAATCTGTGTTTGCCTCACTGTTGTACGCACAGTTCCTAGAACATAGAAGATGCTCAAATATCTGATGAATGAATAAACTAGAGATGGCCTGATGATAAAATAATTTATGCTGACTAAGCACTTGATACAGTGTCCAGTACTTAGTCAGCACTGAAAACATACTTATTCTTTGTACTTTTATTCAGCATATACCTTCTCTACAACAAATCCCTCCTGTGCCAATTTTACACCTAATCTATCTCTGAAGCTCATCTCCAGCATCTGTTTTCGGGAGCCTTCCCTGAATGCCCCTTTCGGACTAGGGGTCCCACTCAGGTGCTCCCATAGCACGCTGTGTTTCTCTTTATCACAAGATTTGCCAGTAACGTGTCTCGTTCCTCCCTAGATTGTCAGCTCCCAGGGGCAATGACATGTTGTATTAGCCTTGGAATCCCCAGTGCCTGGAACACTGTTTGAAACATAGCAGGTGTTCAATAGATGTGTAATGAATCTTATTAAATCTCAGTTTCTCTTAGATTTGTTGCAACATGGTTTCTATTAGTCCATTTATGACATTTGGGAAATACCAGCTTTATTAATAGCTTTTGCAAACCATCTCTTAGAGTTGCATGACTTTGGCATATGACTAATACTCATTTTGTGTTGAAACTTTCTAGCTTCAGAATGAAAGATGATATATTCTGGTCACCTTGTACCAGATTCCTCTTTGGGAAATCTGTTCTCTCCTATGCACTGACTAAACCTATTAATGTGGCTTTTGAGAAATCAAATACATGGAGACATAGAGTTGAAAGGGATTTCCTCCTCCAGTGACTTGCCTAAACTACCCATAACTAATGGTTGCTGAACACATTTTCAAAGCTCTCCAGTGATGGTAATGACAGAGTGTAATCACCTTTGCAGCTGAGTTCTGCCTTAGGTCAAAGAGAATTCTCTTGTTGCATTCTAATCCAATTTTGTCTGGTTTTCATCTCTATAGAGACAGAGAAAAGCCAGCTAGCATCCTCCTCAAAATAAACCATCCTGTTCTTGAAGAAAGTTATTAAATCAGTCCTTGGCCTGTAATTTTCAAGGTGAAGGTAGTTCAACTTCTTTCACCTTTCCTCCTGGGTCTTATCCTTCATCCTCTTAATGGTTTTTGTCATTTCTCTCTGGATCTTTTCCAACTTCTCTGCCACTCTCTAGAAATTCAGAAACCAAAACTTGACTCAACATTAATAAGCAGCTGACCAAAGTTAAATATAGAAAAAATTATAGGTTCTCAGCTTGTGTGCCATGCTCTGTCAGTACATGTCAGGGTGGAGAATGCCATTAATCTAGACATTACTAAAGCATCATTTGTGATATCCTAAAACAAGGCTGAATAAGGATTTACTACTTTAAAAATAATCTCCATAAATACAATAAAGAGAAGCTCAGGAAAATATTTGAAATGCTTACAACAATATACTATTTCAGGAATTTATAAGTGAAAATAACCAGCATCACACCTTATAAGCTGTTTTTAACTTTTTACTAGACCAGTTTGCCTAAGGAATTCTTTTAAAGATTGGTTTAGTAAATCAGATTGTATTTCTATGGGTATTTGAAAATGATGCTGCATTTTGATGCTGAAATACATTTTGTTCATTAGAGCTTTTATTCAATTGCCTCCTAAGTTTCTCAAATTTAGTATTTTTCTGTGTTTTAAAAATAATAATGACATATTTCTAAAATCACTGTTTTTTTTATTTTAATTTTTTTAGAGACCGAAACAGTCTTGCTCTGTCATCCAGGTTGAAATGTAGAGACATGATCATAGATCACTGCAGCCTCAAACTCCTGGGCTCAAGTGATCCTCCTGCCTCAGTCTGTTGGGTAGCTAGGATGATAGGTGCATGCCACCACACACAGCTAATTTTTAAATTTTTTGTAGAGATGGGTCTCACAATGTTGCCTCGGCTGGTCTTGAACTCCTGGCGTCAAGTGATCCTCCCACCTTGGCCTCCCAAAGTGCTGGGATTGCAGGCATGAGCCACCACACCCAGCCAATAACTATTTCTAATTGATTTTTGTTTTCTGTTTCCTTTTAAGTTTTTATTTGTGAAACACTGTTCCCCAGAACAAATTTTCACATTCTCTGTTCCTGTTTTACCCGGAAATATGCTGTAGTGCAATAGCGTTGCTAGCAGTTGTTGGCACCTCTCTGAAAAGAAGGTTGGCTCTTAGGGTGTCCCTGGTTTCCTTTCCATGTTCAGTTGCTGCTCACCCACTTTTGACTTTTCCAGCTGCCAAGCAGGTGAGAAATGGGTTCAGAAACAACGACCCTCTGTTCTATAAGACTGCTAAATTTCACTATTAATTCGTAAGGTTTGTTTTTGTGTGGTTTTTTTTTTTTTTCGAGATGGAGTCTTGCTTTGTCGCCCAGACTGGAGTGCAGTGGCCGGATCTCTGCTCACTGCAAGCTCCGCCTCCTGGGTTCACACCATTCTCCTGCCTCAGCCTCCTGAGTAGCTGGGACTACAGGGGCCCGCCACCTCACCCAGCTAGTTTTTTTGTATTTTTTAGTGGAGATGGGGTTTCACCGTGTTAGCCAGGATGGTCTCGATCTCCTGACCTCATGATCCGCCCGTCTCGGCCTCCCGAAGTGCTGGGATTACAGGCTTGAGCCACCGCACCTGGCCTAATTCGTAAGTTTTGATCTGAATTTCTTTTGTTCCTCCAAGGACTAGCTGTACTTCCCCAAGTAGTTCTTTTATCAAACTCCTTCCTATTCTTTTAGAAACATTTGTATATATCATATTGAAATATGGATTCATGAAATTAGTTATGTTTTTTCCTAAATCAGATTCTGTTTAGATTCTCTTTTATTTAGTAGTTTTCTTAAAAGCCAAATTGCATACAAGGACTTGGGTGCAGATATTCTGTTTGAGAGGTTATCTCAAAGATTAAGAAGGAGGGGAAGGGTCCGGGTGCAGTGGCTCATGCTTGTAATCCCAGCACTTTGAGAGGCCGAGGCCAGTAGATCACTTGGGGTCAGGAGTTCCAGACCAGCCTGGCCAATATTGTAAAACCCGGTCTCTACTAAAAATACAAAAACTAGCCGGGCATGATGGTGGGTGCCTGTAATCCCTGACACTTGGGAGGCTGAGGCAGGAGAATCACTCTAACCTGGAAGGCAGAGGTTGCAGTGAGCCAAGATTGCACCACTGCACTCCAGCCTGGGTGACAAAGCGAGACTTCGTCTCAAAAAAAAAAAAAAAAGAAAAGGAAGAATGAGAAGGTGAAGGAGGAAAAGCAAATATAGTACCAAGATCTAGCCATGGACAGTGGGAATTCAATTTCACCCCGAGCTCTGAGAAGCATATGGTGTTCCTCCCAGCACTGTCTCCTGAAGGACAGGAGGCCAGAGCTTGTGTCCATCAGTTCGCATCCTTCCTTACTTGAGGATTGCTCCGAGAGATGTTAAGTCTCTGACATTTCTGGTCTTCCTTCTGCATAGGCAGACAATTGTGGCAGGCATTGGGACAGGCCCTGAGGCTGAAAATGTAAAGAAATCACAGGCAGGTACCTGAGGGGAGGCCTAAGACTGCACAGAACTGTCCATTACCCTTGCCGTGCGATTAAAAGTGAGATGAGGGAATGTGGCATGGAGAATAGACCCCTTACCTTAAGCTTTCATATTGTAAACATATATGATTCATAAGAGCCCTCAGAACAAGTACAGCTCATGATTGGCCTCCTTGTGAACAACTAGTTACACTGAAAATTGGGATTTGGGAACAATTTCTAATCTCTTTGGAATTAAAAAACATCAGCTTTAATAAGAAGCCATACCAATACCAGATTACTTACACCAGCAAGGCCATGGAAATAAATCTCTTTTTTCTCCTCCCCCAAAGTTAGCATGAAAAGCAAGTATCAGGCAGAAACCAAATACAGCTTTCCAAAGAGACCCTGGGAAAGAACCCGAGGGTAAACTACCCCAAACAACAGGGGCTCCAGGACCCAAGGAGCCCACGGGGGCTCAGCTTAGTGTCCTTGGGCCCCTGTTGATTCATACGTCTGGGGCATCATTTTTATTTGAGAAGGAATATTTTATTACATCACTCAGTGAGAATAATGTTTATTAGAAAAGATGTTAGATTTACTTATATTATTAAAGGAAATCAACCAGACCAGTGCTGGTGATTTAGAGTGTCACTATGTGTAAAGAGAGATGGTCAGTGCTTCAATTTATTCTTAGACAGTGTTTCTCAAGCCCTTTTGACCATGATTGACCCACAAGAAGACATACATCTTACACAATGACTCAGTAGACACATACATACATATATAACTGATACAAAAGTTCCACAAGATAATAATCCTTCCTACATGCTGTGCTTTGTACTCTAACATTTTCTATTCTATTTATTCTATCTAATTTGTTCTATTCTTTTTTTAAAATGCTAGTCTAGACTCACTAGATTGTTTCTGTGACCTACTAGTAGGTCACAAACTGCAGTTGGAAAAACACTTCCTTAGGGCACCATAGCTTTGCACTCACAGTTCCACAACTAATCTGTTTCCTTCCATGTCATAAATCAACATACATATAATGTATTGCCTACTATCACCATGGAATTGTTTTCCTATCCGGCCTTGTTTTCCTTCAACTAAGAGTGTTATAGTATAGGATCTGTTGTTTTGGAAACTTTGGAAACATTTCTAAATTCTTTGGTACTTCATTCTAAAAAGGGCAAGTGATAAAACCTACAAAAGAGCATCCTGGAGTAGGATGGTTTACGGTGCAAGAAACAGACATCCCATCACCAGCTATCCTAAATAATACAGAAATACAGTATCCCACAATGAGAGAGTTCATAGACAGGCTTGGTTGCTTCAGTGGCTCAGTGATGTCACCTAGGACCCTGGTTCCTTCCATCTCTCGGCTCTGCCAACCTCTCTGTTGGTTCATTCATAAGCTGGTAACAAGATAATTGCAGATGCTCTGGGTATCACATCCGGGCACAACCACATCTAAAGGGGGAAAAAAAGAGTGACTCTCTTCTACCAGTGGTTCTTTTATGGAGAAGCTCCCAGCAGATGCCTTGTTGTATCCCATTGGCTATAATCAAGTCACATTCTTGTTCCTAAATCAATAGCTGGCAAGGAAGATATTACCCCTAAACAAGCCAGTTTACGGCGAAGAAAGAGATACCTGCACAATTAAGTCACAAATCCTTGAAGTTATTGACTCTCCCATTTTTTTTCATATTCTACATCTAATTTGTCATCAAATTCTAATGATTTTCCTTCTAAATATATCCAGAATCAGACCACTACCCACTGTGTCCATTGCTACCACCCTGGTCCTAGTCACTATAATCTTCCACTTGGATATTATTGCTATAGTCTCCGAATTGGCTTCCTTCCATTCTCCACACTGCTCCTCAGAGTAGTCTCTTCTCAATACAGAGTAACCTTGCTACTCAAACGACATTATCAGAAGCGTGTCTCTCCCCACCTCTCCACAGTGCTTGTCTCCACATTGCCCATATTCAGACATACTGTCTCTAAATGGGACAGCAATGAACATCAGGACTCCAACTAACATCTTATTATCTTAGCAACCTGCTGGAAAGAGCTCCTATCCCAAAAGTCTAGCCACATTTCAAACCACATGTTGCAAAACACGGCCCCCACAAATTATTGACCTGAGTGTCAGTTTCCTTTTCTGGAAGTTGTGGGTAATAATAATACATATTTCACAGATCACTGTAAGGAAAATGTGCTTCATGTATCTAAAGGCAACTTGCATAGGATTTGGCCAAAAGTACCACTTAATATTTATTCATTGTTAATTTTCAGATATGGGTGACTTGATTGTAGTTACTGCTTTAGAGAGCTATTAGAAATCAGCATCATTTATCAGTGCTTAAGACTAGCACTTTTTGTGTATTATCTTGCCCTTTAATTGTTTTTTGAGAATAATTTCTTCAGTTATATTGCCAAATTTTCCCTGTGAAATAAGGTAGATAAGAGATGGTTTTAAAATTTGAAAAACCTAGATTCAAAGCCTGGTTCTGCCACTAAAACATGTGGGATCTTATGCAACTGAATTACCTTCTATGAGATTCAACTTACTTATTTGTAAAATGAGAATAGTGATACTTACCTTACTGGGGTTACTGGAAGGATTAAATGAGATGATATTTATTATTTGCCTGGCACCATGTCAGGTTTAATAGACAGAGGCTATAGTTATTACCAGCCTAGCATGGTGTCCCCCACACAGTGACTACTCAGTAATGTATACTTGGGATTAGATTAGACACACATTCCAGACCGTCAGGTTTGGCGGTTCACACCTGAACTCTTGGGGCAGTTCTGCTTCCATAGGTACTTCTACAAACTCATTCTTCTTAAGAATTTCCTTGGACACAGAGTTCTGCACAGTCAGGACTACAAGGCATTTCTTTGGTTTAATAACTACCCCCAAAAAAGATTTATTTTATCATAATTTTTCTTAAGCTAAATTTTATTTCACATCAATAACTATTATTGTGTGTCATTTCCATCATATACTAATCTTTTTTCTCAATCAAGACTATTTCAAAGGAGCTATGGGGTAAAGAGGAGTCAGGAGAAAGTGCGCCTGTGCCCTGACTTCTAAACTTTTGGTTTAGGAGAAATCATGAAAGAATGAATTTGAAAGGGAGAAAAAAGTGATAAGATGACATTTAAGGGCAAGTGTCACTTGAGTGTGGATCGAGTGTGGAAGGGAATAACCAGGTAAAGAAGCAGCACTGATATTTTGGCAACAGTTGGTGATATTACCCTCTTCATTCACTAGGTTTCTCTTTTTGTCCATGATATGGTTTGACTCTGCGTCACCACCCAAACCTCATGTTTGTCATTCCTATTGTTGGGGGAGGGACCTGGTGGGAGGCAATTGGATCATAGGGGTAGATTTCTCTCTTGTTGTTCTCATGATAGTGGATAGTGAGTGAGTTCTTATGAGATCTGATGATTTAAAAGTGTGTGGCACTTCCCCCTTTACTCTCTTCCTCCTGCTTCATGTAAGACATGCTTGCTTCCCCTCACCTTCCACCATGTAAGTTTCCTGAGGCCTCCCAGCCGTGCTTCCTGTATAGCCTACAGAATGGTGAGTCAATTAAACCTCTTTTCTCCATAAATTACCCAGTCTCCAGTAGTTCTTCATGGCAGCGTGAGAACAGACTAATACAGTCCATTTCTGGTTTATTCCAAAAAATGTTTGTTGAGCTCATTTAATATACTGGGCTGCCTGGTTGATGTAGGGCAATGCGGAGGCTGCAAAGCATAGCCTAGGCCTTGAAGAAACGTCAGAGCTGTGTGAGAGAGGGTTGCAGAGTGGATGTGGGTGGAAGGGATTCTAGTGGAAGAAAGCTTCAAGAGGGAGTACTGGGACTTGCGGCAAAAAGGAGAGTATAAGAAAGCAACAGAAAGGAGAGTAAAAGAGAGAAGGCTGGAGAGTAAGGTGGGACCATATCATGAGTCCAGGAGTTAGAATTTTCATGTCACAAATCCTATCACAAGGGGCATCAGAAAGCAAATATTACCTCACCATACCACCCTGGCCATCTCCATGGTGACGCTGGGCAAAGAGGCCAAGCAGAAGCTGCAGTAGCTTTTCGAGGGCAGCCAATTTTCCATCTGCTGGGGCTTTATTCGTCTCATGACTTACCTGGAACTAAAGAATGGTATAGAGCCTGGGATGTCTGAGCCAATCGTTTTGAGCCTGCTTTGGAGATAAAGGACTATTTGATCATCTGGATTTGGAAGCCATCAGTGGGCAGGAACAACATGGAGGTGTGCACTCTGATGGGGATAAGAAATGGGGCATCATTCAAATGTTCCCTAGTTGGCCAGGCACGGTGGCTCACACCTATAATCCCAGCACTTTGGGAGGTCGAGGCAGGTGGATCACTTGAGCCCAGGATTAGAGATCAGCCTGGGCAGCAAGGCAAAACCCAAACTCTACAAAATATACAAAAATTAGCTGAGCCTATAGTTCTAGTTACTCCAGAGGATGAGATGGAAAGATTGCTTGAGACTGGGAAGTTGAGGCTGCAGTGAGCTATGATGGCACCACTGCACTCAGGCACCTAGCCTGAGTGACAGAGCAAGACCCTATCTCAAATAAATAAATAAATATGTTTCCTGGTTGGATGGCACAGGGCTCTTCATAGAGGCTTCTGTGGCATAGTGGAAACTCTACTGACTTATGTATCAAAATGAATGTTTTTAACAATGAGAAAAAAACATAACTACCTAGACTTTCCACCTTTGGCTGATAAGGAATTGTCCCTATTTGGCTAAAGAAGGAATAAGGTTTGGAGAGGTTAAGCGACTTTCTTAAGGTCACACAGTTTCCACAGGCCCTTTTTGGCATGAAGGAGATCCCAGAGCCACCCCTTTAATACATCTGTGTTCTAAAAGGGGAGTCAATGTGAGTTACGAAAGATTTTCATAACCTAGTTGATCAATGAACTTCATAAATAATGACAACTACAAATATTTTAGTATTTCTTTTAATCTATTTTCACTCAGCTCAGGAAGTAATAATTTAAACAGAGGATCTGCTTAGATTTTATTTATTCACGAAGCAAACACTACATAGAAAGCACAAGGCTAGGGCTCTTCAGTGAAGAATAAACAGTGCAAGCTTTCCATTCTGCCCGTCATTTTCATCCTAAAATGAGTTCTGTGCTCCATCAAGGTGATAAAGCCAATCCATTTTGACACTGAGTTATCCATTATCCAATGCAAGCAAGTTTTAATATAAGAAAAACAATACATATCAGATGGTTCAGTGGCAAAAAGATAAATGTAGGAATCTGACTGTAAAGGATCCAAGCTCCATCACTTCCTAGGCAGTTGGCTTTTAGCCAATTATTTAACCTCTCTACTTCCTTTTTTTTTTTTTTTTTTTTTTTTTGAGATGGAGTCTCGTTCTGTTGCCCAGGCTGGAGTGCAGTGGCCGGATCTCAGCTCACTGCAAGCTCCGCCTCCCAGGTTCACGCCATTCTCCTGCCTCAGCCTCCCGAGTAGCTGGGACTACAGGCGCCCACCACCTCGCCCGGCTATTTTTTTGTATTTTTTTAGTAGAGACGGGGTTTCACCGTGTTAGCCAGGATGGTCTCAATCTCCTGACCTCATGATCCACCCGTTTCGGCCTCCCAAAGTGCTGGGATTACAGGCTTGAGCCACCGCGCCCGGCCTCTACTTCCTTTTTTTATAAACAGGTCGTGATAATGGAAGGCTTCATAGCACTTTTTTTTTTTTTTTTTTTTTTTTTTTTGTGGGGGCTTTTCCTGTCACCCAGGCTGGAATGCAGTGGTGTGATCTTGGCCCACCGCAACCTCTGCGTCCTGGATTCAAGTGATTCCTCTGCCTCAGCCTCCTGAGTAGCTGGGACAACAAGTGTGTGCCACCACACCCAGCTAATTTTTGTAGCTTTAGTAGAGACTAGATTTCCTCATGTTGGCCAGGCTGGTCTCGAACTCCTGACTTCAAGTGATCCACCCTCCTCGGCCTCTCAAAGTGTTGGGATTATAGGCATGAGCCACCATACCCAACTGCATTTTGACAATATTGTATAAAACAACATATATAAAGCACTCAGCAATGTTCAGTCACCTAGCAAGCACTTAATGTGTGTTCCCTTCTCCTCTCACTGTGAAACATAAGCTTCAAGTAATCTCTCATTATTGTGATAGCACTTCTCTATAATCTTCCCCTTTGTAATCAATTACTAAAATGACCATATTAACTCTCTGAAGTTTTAGGTTATACTTTTTATCTCTTTTCACAGAATAATGGTGAACTTAATCTAAGCTACTTACCTTTTATTTTACTGGTGGCTGCATGGCACGTAGGGTGTAACTTAAAACACTATAGAGTCTAATATTAAATGCTTATTTCATGTAGCATTCTTTTAAATGAATCAAATCCCCCAATTTGTTAGATTATTTTAAAACCAGCTAAGCAAACACATAGTCTTGGTACTCTATAGATTCTTGCTTAGATCAGCTATCCTTGAGCATATTAGAATTCAGATTTTTTAAGTTTCTAACTGGTTTCCTTCAAAGGAATATTAAGTTCCTTCACATAAGGCACATACTACATAAATAAGTTATGCCCATTTGCAGAATGCTGCTCATACAAGAACCACAAGAAACCTACCAGAAAAGATAACAAAATTTCTCTAAGCCTTGGAACAAGCAATATTTGTGGCATAGAAAAGGTGGGCAAAGAAGGAAACAGAACTTAGTGAATACATTCAAATCTCAGCTAAAGGAATTAGAAAACTGTAACCTTGATGGTACAAGCAAGATTTGCCTTTATTTCTCAAATAACAGTAAAGGAAACCATGAACAGAGGGCTCAAGAATTTTGATTCTTGAACATGGACTTAATTACTTAATTACTATACTGCATCACTTCCTTTAAAGAAAGAAAAGTACAATTTTTGCTTTATTCTCCTAAAGTTTCAGTATTTTATGCTCAAAAGTCTTGTCACATCAATTTTCTTTTAAGAACCATCTTGTGAACTTCTATGAGCCTGAAAAGTTGTCTCAAAGTCCTTTAATTATGAAAAATCCATGTTTGAGGACGCAACTCTGTGACTCTCTTCAACAAGGTTCTTTGAGTTAGCTATCTTGTTTTATTTAACTAAACATCTATAATTTAATACTCTGCTTCAGCTTCTCCTAAATGTCCCATAAACTGTGATAATCATTAGGGCAGAAGCAGGAAGAAAACTCAATGTCTTAAGATTATTTTCTTTGTAACATGTGATGAATCAGACTTGCAAAGTTCAAAGCATAAAAACTCCTAATGAATGCTCATTCTGTGGAAGATGTGCATATCACTCTCCTTCAAAAACAAAACTTTTTTAGGTGTTCTGTTTGTGGCAGATTTTCCAAGTTTAGACTTGTATTCTCATTCTTTATCACCATTTGAATACAACCCAATTATTAGGTCATAAATACAGTGAGAATCTTAATCTATCAATGACATGAAACAAGTCATTTAATTCTTTGGGTCTGGGATGGTTCATTTCAGGTGTCAATTTGACTGGATTCAGGGACATGCAGATAACTGCTGGTGAAGCATTGTTTCTAGGTATGTCTGTGAGGGTGTTCCAGAAGAGACTGGCATTTGAATAACTGGACTAGGAAGATTCCCCCCTCACCCAGTGAAGGCCCATACCATCCAGTTGGCTCAGGGCCTGACAGAACAAAAAGGCAGAAGAAAGGCAAATTTGCTCACTCTCTTCTGGAACTGGGATACCCATCTTCTCCTGCCCTTGGACATCAGAACTTCCAGGCCTCTGGACTCCAGGAGTTGTACCAGATACTCCCCAGTTTTCAAGCCATCAGCTTAGGACTGAGAGTTACACTGTTGGCTCCTCTGGTCCTCGGGCCCTTGGACTTGGACTGAGCCATGCTACCATCTTCCCTTGTTCATCCTGCAGACAGGATATTGTGGGACTTCTCAGCCTCCATAATCAAGTGAGCCAATCCCCGTAGTAAATCCCTTCTGAAATATCTATATCTCTGTCTACCCCTCCATAATCAAGTGAGCCAATCCCCGTAGTAAATCCCTTCTGAAATATCTATATCTCTGTCTATCTGTTTATCTATATTCTATTAGTTCTATTTCTTTAGAGAACTACGACTAATACAGAGTCTGAGTGCTTTCACTTTTAAAATGAAGTTTGGTATAATGCCACCTTCAAACCTATTCTCTACCCTTTCCCCTCTACTCAATGTTTTTGGGTCCTATGAACTGCATCAACAGGTTTTCTTGCCCTCTGACTTCCAGTTGGGTTCAGCCAATGGGAGGCATCAGCAACAGAAGACCAGAAGAAGGTACACTTATTTGACCAGATACCTCCTTGTTAGCAGTAAATGCACAGCAACATTTCTCTACCAAAGGTCAATGCCTCTCATACAACCACAGCTCTTCGAGTTCCAGTGACCACTTCCTCCCCTTCCTCTCAAACAGCAGCAGTGGCTTCCTGCCTATCTTAACCCTATCTTCACCCTGACTGATACAGAAGATATGAGTTTAAGTAAACTCTAAAGTTTACCTTTTTGATATGTCCTAGAAAGGTATTCTCTGCTGGAAGAGCACATTATTATAATGCTTAGCCAATAAATGATACTCTGAGAGAAGCCAGCATGTGTAAATGAGAGGAAACCGGACTGGGAGGCAGGAGATCAGCAGTGCTACTAAGTAGTTAGATAACTTTCTCCCAATATGGTTTGGCTGTGTCCCCACCCAAATCTCATCTTGAATTGTAGTTCCCATAATCCCCAAGTGTCATGGGAAGGACCTGGTAGGTAATTGAATCATGGGTGTATTAGTCCATTTTCACACTGCTGATAAAGATATACCTGAGACTGGGCAATTTACAAAAAAAGAGGTTAGCTGGACTTACAGTTCCACGTGGCTGAAGAAGCCTCACAATCATGGTGGAAGGCAAAGAGGAGCAAGTCGCATCTTACATGGATGGGCAGCAGGCAAAGACAGAATGAGGAAGATGCAAAAGCAGACCATCAGCTTTAGTGTGACTTATTCACCACCACAAGAACAGTGTGGGTGAAACTTCTGCCATGATTAAATTATCTCCAACTGGGTCGCTCCCACAACACATGGAAATTATGGGAATACAATTCAAGATGAGATTTGGGTGCGGACATGGAGCCAAACCATATCATTCTACCGCTTACCCCTCTCAAATCTCACGTCCTTACATTTCAAAACCAATCATGCTCTCCCAATAGTCCCCAAAAGTCTTAACTTATTTCAGCATTAACTCAAAAGGCCACAGTCCAACATCTTATCTTAGACAAGGCAAGTCTATTCTGCCTATGAGTCTGTAAAATCAAAAGCAAAGTAGTTATTTCCTAGATACAATGGAAATACAGACATTGGGTAAATACAACAATTCCAAATAGGAGAAATTGGCCAAAACAGAGGGGTTACAGTGCCCATGCAAGTCCAAAATTCAATAGAACAATCTAATTTTGAAGCTCCAAAATATCTCCTTTGACCTCCAGGTCTCACATCCAGGTCACATTGATGCAAGAGGTGGGTTCCCATGGTCTTGGGCAGCTCCATCCTTGTGGCTTTACAGGGTAGAGCCTGCCCACCCAAGCTGCTTTCATGGGCTGGAATTGAGTGTCTGCAGCTTTCTCAGGGACATGGTGCAGCTGTAGGTGGATCTACCATTCTGGGGTCTGGAGGATGGTGGTCCTCTTGTCACAGCTCCACTAGGTGGTGCCCCTGTAGGGACTCTGTGTGGGGGCTCCACCCCACATTTCCCTTCTACACTGTCCTAGCAGAGGTTCTCCATGAGAGCCCCATTCCTGCAGTAAACTTATGCCTGGACATCCAGGCATTTCCATACATCCTCTGAAATCTAGGTGAAGGTTCCCAAACCTCAATTCTTGACTTTTGTGCACCCATAGGCTCAACACCACATGGAAGCTGACAATGCTTGTGGCTTGCACCCTCTGAAGCCATGGCCCAAGCTCTACATTGGCCCCTTTCAGCCATGACTAGAGTGGTTAGGACACAGAGAACCAAGTCTCTAGACTACATACAGCCCAGTGATCCTGGGCCCTTCCCAGAAAACCATTTTTTCCTCCTAGACCTCTGGGTCTGTGATGGGAGAGACTGCCACAAAAGTCTCTGACATGCCCTGGAGACATTTTCCCTATTGTCTCAGTGATTAACATTTGGCTCCTCGTTACTTATGCAAATATCTGCAGGCAGCTTGAATTTTTCCTCAGAAAATGGGATTTTCTTTTCTATCATATTGTCAGGCTGCAAATTTTCCAAACTTTTATACTCTGCTTCCCTTTTAAAACTGAATGCCTTTAACGGTACCCAAGTCACCTCTTGAATGCTTTGCTGCTTAGAAATGTCTTCTACCAGATACCCTAAATCATCTCTCTCAAGTTCAAAGTTTCACAAATCTCTAGGGCAGGGGCAAAATGCTGCCAGTCTTTTTGCTAAAATGTAAGTAACAAGAGTCGCCTTTGCTCCAGTTCCTAACAAGTTGCTCATCTCCATTTGAGACCACCTCAGCCTGGATTTCATTGTCCATATCATCAGTATTTTTTGTCAAAGCCATTAAGTAAGTCTCTGGGAAGTTCCAAACTTTCCCACATTTTCCTGTCTTCTTCTGAGCCCTCCAAACTGTTCTGACCTCTGCCTATTACCCAATTCTAAAATTGCTTCCACATTTTTGGGTATCTTTTCAGCCATGCCCCACTCTACTGGTACCAATTTACTGTATTAGTCCATTTTCATGCTGTTGATAAATACATACCTGAGACTGGGCAATT
The DNA here is from genome assembly GCF_003255815.1 of Theropithecus gelada. Taxonomy (NCBI): domain Eukaryota; kingdom Metazoa; phylum Chordata; class Mammalia; order Primates; family Cercopithecidae; genus Theropithecus; species Theropithecus gelada. The sequence goes on along the minus strand of NC_037672.1, from coordinate 96,142,390 downwards.
TACAAAAGAAAGGATTAATTGGACTTACAGTTCTACATGGCTAGGAAAGCCTCACAATCATGGCAAAGGGCAGGGAGGAGCAGGTTTCATTTTACGCAGATGGCAGCAGGCAAAGACAGAGTGAGGAAGATGCAAAAGAGGAAACCCCTGAAGAAACCATCATATCTCATGAGACTTATTCACTACCTGAGAATAGTATGGGGGAAACTTCCCCATGATTAAGTTATCTCCCACCGGGTCCCTACCACAACACATGGTAATTATGGAAGTACAATTCAAGGTGAGATTTGGGTGGGGACACAGAGCCAAACTATATCAATGGAAGTGGTCTCTCCCATGCTATTCTTGTGATAGTAAGTTCTCATGACATATGATGGTTTTATAAGAGGATTCCCCCTTCACTGTGCACTCATTCTTCTCTATCTTGCTGCCATGTGAGAAATGGTGTGTTTGCTTCCCCTTCTTCCATAATTGTGAGTTTCCTGAGGCCTCCCCAACCATGCTGAACTATGAGTTAATTAAACCTCTTTCCTTTGTAAATTACCCAGTCTCAGGCAGTTCTTCATAGCAGTGTGAGAATGGACTAATACACTTCCTTTCCTTCTTTTAAAACTGTGGTAAAATACACGTAACATAAAATTTACCATTTTAACCATTTTCAAGTATATAGTTCAGTGGTATTAAGTATTTCATACCATCACCACCACCTATATAACTTTTTTCATTTTACGAAACTAAAACTCTGTACCCATTAAACAATAACTCCTTATTCTCCCTCCCCTCAGCTTGTGGGAACCACTGTTCTACTTTCTGTGTTTATAAATTTTCCTACTGTAGGTACCTCATATAAGTGGAATGACATATTTTTGCTTTTATGCAACTGGCTTATTTCACTTAGCATAATGTCCTCTAGGTTCATCCTTGAGGGCGTGTCAGAATTTCCTTCTTTTTAAGGCAAAATAATATTCCATTGTATGTGTATATCACATTTTGCTTACTCAATCATCTGTTAATGGATACTGGGCTGGTTCCACTTTTTGTCTATTTTGAATAATGCTGCTATAAATATGGGGGTACAAATAGATTTTCAAGACCCTAGTTTTAATTCTTTTAGATATATACCCAGAAGCGGAATTTCTAGATCATATGGTAATTCTATTTTTAATTTTTTGAGGAACCACCATATTGTATTCCACAGCAGCTGCACCATTTTACTTTCTCACCAGTGGGATTCCAATGTCTCTACATCCTCACCAAAGCTCGTTATGTTCTGTTTTTTAAATGGTAGACATCTTATAGGTAAACAACTTTCAACAAAGTTGTTTCATTTAACACCTATTCCTCCATTCACGGAACGAGGCTCTGGGAATACAAGAAACAGACCCTGCTTTAGTGGAACAGATAAAAACAACAAAAGAGAAATAAAATACTTACAAATCATGATAAATGCTATGAAGGAAATAAGGAGATGAGGCTGATGATAATGGGAACTACTTTGAAAACCTTTTATGAAGCCACATTTATATAGTTATGAAAGAGCTAGCTAAATGGAAGGAAAAGATTGTAGAAATGGGCAGTCCCGCAGGGGCAAAGAACATGCAAGGCCTTGGGGCTAGAAAGAGCTGGGGTGTTCCAACTGCAGAGAGAACTACAGTGGGTCTGGAAAGAGTGTAGCAGGAGGGTATAAAGATGGAGAGAAAGGCAGGGGCCTTGGTGTTCAAAGCCTTATGAGCCATTTTTCAGATCTGGGTTTTATTCAATGTTCTGTAGGAAGTCAGTGAAGAGTTTTATTTGGGAGAATGGCGTGTTCTGAACTCTGGACTAACCAGATCTTTTAAGCCTCAGTTTAATAAGTATCTTCTCAAGAGCTCCTTTGCAGCTTCAAGTCTGCAGATCAGAAGCTCAACAAGGCTTCAGGGGTTCCTAGAAGCCTTGTTGCACAGTGGTTAAGAACTCATGCTCTGAGGTCAGGCATACTTTGATTCAAATTCCAGCTCTACTGCCTACTAGCTCTGTGACTTTGAGCAAGTCACCCAAGCCCTCAGATTTTCAGTTTCTTCCTCAGGAAAAGGAGAGAATAATGGTGCTTTCCTTACCAAACTGGTTAAGCATAAAATGAGAAAATGTGTACGAATTCCTTAACATGGTACCTAGTGCACACTAAAGTCTAAAAAACCTCAGCCACTATGATTACCAGAGCAGCAAGGGATGCTGAAGGCATTGACATTGCAGCATAGACAACATAGTTTAAAGGAAAATGTATGGATTTTGGAGTTAAAAAAACTCATATTCATTCATTCATTCAGCAAGCTTTTACTAAGGGCCTATTATGTCCCTACTTCTGAAAACATGAGAACACTGTTCTGGCTTTCAAGAAGCAACAACACAAACACATCTAATTATAACACAGTGTGCTAAGTGCATTGGTAGATGTATGGATAGGGTATCATAAATGCAAAGAGAATAGGCACCCAACCAAGACTGAGGATGGGGAGTTAGGGAAGGTCCATAAAGCAAGTGACAACTGAGTCAAGTTTTATAGGATAAGTTGTGTGTGGAGTGAAGGGCATCTACACAGAGAGGACCATGTGAGCTTCAGCATGGAGGCAAGCAGCAGCAGAGTGTAAGGGAAACAAGAGGCAGGTAGAGGAGGAGGCTAGTATGTTAAGTGTTGTGAGCCAGCTAAGTGGCTGAGGAAGGCTAGACAGGTCCCAGATCAGAGAGGCCTTTTATGATAGGCTAAGGAACTTGGAGTTTACCCTGTAAGCAATGGCTATTAGAACATTTCTAGTAGCAGAACATCGTGTTCAAATTTGAGTTTTACATAGTTCGTTCTGTTACATACATGGGAAATTAGTGTAACTGGGGAAAGAGTGAAAGAAAGGAGAACAGGTAGGAGGCAACTGCAGTAAACAAGGCAAGAAAGACAGTGTGAATCTGAATTAGGACATTGGACATAAGGATGGAGGAGATGAGGCAGATTTTAAAGTATTTTTAGAAGAGTAAATTGGCAGGACATGATGAGTTATCAGATGTAGAAGTGCTAAGAAACAGGAGTCAGGGATGACTAGAAGCTATTGACTTGGGTGTCTGGCTGGATGGCACACACACGAACTAGAAGGAGAGCTTGAAGTAGATGCTGTGCTGCCCTGCTTCAAGACAGAAGCCATCATTTCCCCAGCCTCCAGGAAGGATGGTTGCTGATGGCTTACAGCTGAGCCCTCTGTAGTCTGGGGAGCTGCTTTGCTCAAGGTTATACTGCCTTGACAGGGGCAGCCCACATTCGATGGCTGGTCGACATAGGGTCACAAAAGCCAGGCTGCTTAATTCAGGAAAACTCTGATGGGTCACAAAAGCCAGGCTTCCTTAATTCAGGAAAACTCTGATGGGTCATTCCAGCCCCAGAGCTCCAAGGGAGGAGCTGATAAATGGTGTCCCATTGATAAATGTCTTGCACACAGATACGTGCTTCAGAGTCTGTTTCTCAGAGGACCAGACCTTAGATGGGAAGACATTCAAGTTTTGGGTGAACTGAGCTGGATATATCCATAAGACTTCCAGGTTGAGGTATCCAGCTGGCTTTTACCTAAACCTAAAGCCCCAGGGAGAACTATGATCTGGAAATAGAAGATTTGGGAGTTATCAGCACACCAGTAGTATTTGTCTATAATCCTTTACCTGTAGTTTCCAAATTCAAAAGAAAATCTAAAAAACAAGTTTTTAAAAAACTTATTTGGTGACAAAGCCTGATCAGATTTGAGCCCCTTTGACCCCAAAACATGACCTGAACATATGAGAGGACTATTTGCAGCCGCTTTGAAAAATCCTACTTAGTGTGAATATTTCTGTGTTTTGCTACAGAAATATCCATTTGTTTAACTATGGGTGCTGTCCCAAACTCTACTGGGACCAGTATGTAATTTTTACTATATGTTATATTACCTTTCCAAAATCTAAAAATCCTAAACTCTGAAGCCATCTGGCTCTAAGAGTTTCTGATAAAATATAGATCTGTAATTGGGAGCATGATAAAGAATAAGATTACCTAGAGAGAAAGTATAGACAAAATGCAAGCAATAGAGAGATAACAGCAGCATTTTGGACTAGACACAGGAAGGGTGACCAATCAAAGTGAGAGAAGGAATGTTCATAAGGTATGGCCAATCAGGAGTGCAGAGTCCTGGAGGCCCAGAGAACAGAGAGCTTTAAGGAGGAGGATGATCCATGGACTCAAGTACAGCAGGGGTCTAGAGCTTGGAAGTAGAACTTATCCTCCAGAGTTGGCAATTGGTGGTTGATGGATGATCTTGGTGAGAGCAGTTCCGAGGAAAGGTAGGAACAGAATGTGATCCACTCCAATGCAGTGGACTGTGAAATGAATGGGAAATGAGGAGAGAGATTATATAGTTGTTAGATGGAGAAGGGCATGTTGTTTTAGCCTGAAGAAAGCCTTGAGTGTGTTTATAGGGAAGCAGGGAGAAGCAAAGAATGAAAGACTGAAGATAAAGCAGAAAGTGAGGCAAGCTAATGAGATAAGATCCAGGGGGAGGCAGAGACAACTCAGGAGTGCATGAGGTTGGGATCCAAGTACAGATGGGGATGTTGGGGGCTAGTCTCGAATTGGAGGAACTCCTTATCTTCTAAGATTGGGAGAAAAGGGATCAGAAAGGGATTAGATAGAGAAAATGGTTAGGTAGTGTAAACCACATATCTGAGATAGGTCTCAATCAGTTGAGAGGTTTATTTTGCCAAGGTGAAGAACCATAGCCCATGACACAGCCTCAGGAGGTCCTCAGAACATGGGCCCAAGGTGGTAGGGCTACCACTTGGTTATATAATTTTGGTGAGACAGAAGTTACAGGCAAAGACATAAATCAATATATTTAAGGTATACATTGGTTTGACTTGGAAAGGTGGGACATCTAGAAGTGGGGGCTTCCAGGTCATAGATGGATTCAAAGATTTCCTGATTGGCAATTGGTCCAAAGAATTGAGCTCTGCCTGAAGAGTTGAAGTCTGCTTGAGTTAAGATAAAGGGAGTTGTATCACTGATCATTAGAGAAATGCAAATCAAAACCACAATGAGATACCATCTCACACCAGTCAAAATGGCAATTACTAAAAAGTCAGGAAACAACAGATGCTAGCAAGGCTGCGGAGAGAAAGGAATGCTTTTACACTGTTGGTGGAAATGTAAATCAGTTCAACCATTGTGGAAGACAGTGTGGTGATTCCTCAAAAACCTAGACCAGAAACACCATTTGACCCAGCAATCGCATTACTGGTATATACCCAAAGGAATATAAATCATTCTATTATAAAGATACATGCACTCATATATTTATTGCTGTACTATTCACAATAGCAAAGACGTGGAATCAACCCAAATGCCCATCAATGATAGACTGGATAAGGAAAATGTGGTACATATACACCATGGAACACTACGCAGCCATAAAAAGGGGTGATATCATGTCCTTTGCAGGAACATGGATGGAGCTGGAAGCCATTATCCTCAGTTAACTAATGCAGAACAGGAAAGCACCACATGTTCTCACTCATAGAGCTGAACAATAAGAACACATGGACACAGAAATGGGAATAACACACACTGGGGCCTGTGGAGTTGGGAAGAGCATCAGGAAAAGTAGCTAACACATGCTGGGCTTATTAGGTGATGGGTTGATAGGTGCAGCAAACCACCATGGCACACATTTACCTACATAACAAATCTGCACATCCTGCACATTTACCCCAGAACTTTAAATAAATATCAGAAAACATTCCCTTGAACTCTCTGGAAGAGGTCCTCTTTGATCTTATTACCCAGGTATTAAAAGTAGAAAAAGAGAAGCTGAGAGTATCCACCTAGACAACAGCAAAGCTGGATTATCTTTGTGTCATTCTTAAGAACAATAAAAAGAACTACAACTCATAAAAAAAAAAAAAAAGATAAAGGGGGTTGTGGAAGCCAAGGTTCTTGTCATGTTTATGTCGCCTCCAGGTAACGGGCTTCAGAGAGAATAGATGGTGTAGGTCTCTTATCAGACCTTAAAAAGGGATGGAAATTCTCTATAGAATGCAAATTTCCCCCACAAGAGACAGCTTTGCAGAGCCATTTCAAAATATGTCAAAGAAATATGTTTAGGGGCAAAATACTTTTGATTTTTTTCAGGGTCTGGTATCTGCTGTGACAGACTGCCACAATTACTACTTGAGACTCTCACTACGACAGTTACTATTGTTACTGGTTGAGACTGACATTAGTCTCAATGTCAGACTGAACGAAGGTGGACGAATGCAGAAATTAAAACTTAAAAGAAACTGTTTCAAAGAAAGGGGCCACAGGAAGAAGAAGAGGGCTCCTTGCTTCTAGTGAGTGAAGGCAGCAGCCTTGAGCTTCTACAGCCCTTTGTATTTATTGGGTAGCAAGAGCAGGGAGGAGGAGGTGACAATTGGTCAGCTGCCTGATTGATCACATTATTGCTAACAGGCTTCAGATTTGCCTAATCACAAGAAACACTTGTGCCTGGGTCGTGACTGCCCTCAGCAGCCCTTCTGGGCGGCAGACACAGTTTGTCAGTTTGCCAACATTCTGCATTTATGAGAACAGTTTGCTGTTTACTCATACAGCCTCCAGTGGTATACTGAGTTGATCACGACCCTCACTCTTTCAGCCTCCAACAATCTGCCATATGATGCTGTACCAGAGTCAGTTTGGAATTTTGTATCTTATTGCTACAAAGAGTCTTGCTCAGTCTTAAGGTCTCTGTTTTAATGTTAATGCTGGTCAGTTCCCTAAACTCCAAAGACAGAAGTGTATAATGAGGCATGTCCAGCCCCTCCCCTTCCTGTCATGGCCTGAACTCATTTTTCAGGTTTCTTTAGGAGCCCCTTGGCCAAGAGGGGAGTCCATTCAGTCATTTGAGGGCTTAAAATTTTATTTTTGGTTTACAGTAGGAGAACATGAAGTTGAGGCTGATGGTCTGCTGACCTCCATTTTCTCACTGAAGCAGATTAGCTCATCGGCTAAGAGTAAATAGGATGCAAGTTGAAAAGAGGTTTGGAGAAAGAGGTGAAAGTTTAGTGTCAAGAGAAGGAACCGACTAAAGAAAATTAGAAAGATGAACAACTGGTGGCCCAAAGTTAGAGAACATGCAATGACATTAACTGACACCACGGTGTGATTTTTTCTCCCCCTAGCTCTCAGCTTGATGCTCAGAGATGTTAGTTAAACAAAATAAAATATCTAACCATTAAAAGTTGTCACAGAGACAATTTAATGACAAAGAAAAATGCTTAAGATATTTGTGCCAGTTACTATTGGTACCTTCCTCAGAACCGCATGGCATTCATCTCTATGCAGAGCTCTGTTTCTGAAAGGCTGCTTGCTGTGAGGACCTGAAACTCTCTGCCTGAGGCTTTTCTCTGGCCAGCAGTATGCTAGAAATCAATGCCAGGGAACTTCTCCATTCCCAGGGCAATTAATGCTCCCTCTTCCCACTCCCTAGCCTGACCAATTATTAATGGGAAATTGATGATTAAACACCTTAGTTTTCACAGCCTGCCATTGGGACAATTTGAGATGTTTTTTATACTCAAAATTTTCTAGATTTCTCCAGCAGAACTCAGCTCCTGCTGCAATACAGTGCCAACTGGATTAACTACATACAATTTATTGGCTTCCTTTCTGTGGTGATTTTTTTTAATAGGCTTCAAGTTCTACAGCACTCCTCCCATAAAGGGGTAGGGTCTATATCTCTTCCCTCATGGGCTTGCAACTGCTTTCATAAAAGAAGATGGCAGAAGTGACACTGTATGATTTTCAATGATAGACCATAAAAGGCCATTGGCTTCCATTTACTTCTCGTGGATACTCACTCTTGGGGAAACTAGTCACAGAGTAAGAAGTCTGACTAAACAGAAGTTGCTATGCTGGGGTCCCCCACGCAAAGATCTGGATCCCTCAGGATCTCCTGCCAGTCATGGAAATGGCCATCTTGAACATCCAGCCCAGTAGAATTTTCAGATGCCTGCAGCCCTGGTGGACTTCTATAGCTGAGCCCTTCTTGAGTTCCTGATGCACAAAATCTTATGCAAAATAACACTGTGGTTGTTTTATATCACTCAGGAGTAATTTGTTACATAGCTATAATGATTGTAACATTTCCCTTCCTTATATCTCTTCTCCACTTTCCTACTGGTGTTTCCTGGGATGGTTTTTAATATAAATTATGTGCTCTTGAATTATTTTTTATTTTTATTTTTTTTGAGACAGGGTCTCACTCCAGTTGCCCAGGCCGTGTGTGGCATGATCTCATCTCACCGCAGCCTCAACCTCCGAAGCTCAGGTGATTCTCTCATCTCAGCCTCCTGAGTAGCTGGGACTACGAGCACACACAATCATGCCCAGTTAACTTTTTTGTATTTTTAATAGAGACGGAGTTTCGCCATGTTGCCCAGGCTGGTCTCAAACTCCTGGCCTCAAGTAGTCTGCCCGCCTCAGCCTCCCAAAGTGCTGGGATTATAGCTGTGATTGTGCCCAGCCTTGAATCCTCATTTCAGAATTTGTTCCTGGAGAATTCAAACCAAGAAAAATGGTTACAAAATAATAGCTATAACCTCAATAATGAAGAAAGACTAGAGAAAAATATAAAAATGTTAATCCAGTTAATCTCTAAATTGGAAAAATAAGTTTGGCTCTTACTTTTAATATTCTTTGTGTATATTTTCCAAAGGTATAAAATATGTGTATATTACCTTTATCAGAAAAAAGTGGTTTTATGAAACATGAAAAAATGAGTCGTGTATAATGAAAAGATTTTTCTATGAAATTTAAAATGTAACAGTTTCCATAGTTAAGGTAAAATTTGTGTTCCAAAGTTTTTTGTGGTAGAAGTCCTGTTTTTAGCTTACTGGGCCCTTCCTGCCTCCCTTGGACAGTGATTCCAGTATCATGTGACCCACACTCACCAATCACAGCGAATTGAGCCAGGGAGCACCACATCTGAGACCCCCCAAAAATCAATCCAGAATCTGGCCAAAATTCCATCAGTTTCTCTCTAGAATTTGACAGAAGAAATGCAGTGCCTGTGATTACATGACCATGAAAATTACATATTCAAGGCCCCTGGCTGGCTCACACCACATGCAAGTTGAAGTTGTATGGAGGAGCAGAAACCATGGGAAATAGAGGATGCTGATCTGCCATGGAGAATGGGGCAAATGCAGAGAGAGAAATGTGAAGAATTCTCTCTCACTCCGTGTGTGTGTGTGTGCTGCATGTGCATGCTTGCATGCGTGGAGAGAGAAAAAGATTCCCGTCTAGTCCCCATGAGGCTTGGCTATACTTCTCACAATTCATTAACCTGCGGATCTCTCATACCTCTTCATAATCCCCTTTTACCTGACCTTGTTTGGGTGATGTCTGTTCTTTGTAACCAACAGAATCTGATCTGAACGAGTTCATTTCCGAAAACTAAAAAAGCTGGAATAATTCTAATGCTGATATGAATATTAACACAAATGCTATGAATATTAACACAAATGTTTAACAACAAGGAAGTATTATTCATGTCTCCATTTCACAACGAGGCCACTGCAGCATAAGAATGTTTGGTACTGATGTACCAAACATTGTATGGCTGGCAAGTGCAGGGCAGGATTCTCACACGGGCAGTCTTGCTCCGCGACGGAGCGCTTCACCTGAATGCAGATGGCGCCCCACCCTCATCTTTGTGATTCCTCACGCTCTAGGCTGGAGGTCTCAGGTGTGGCTCTTCTCTGATGACTGGTCACAGGGTGCTGAGGAGAACCAGTGTCAAGACTCCTATCCTGCACAGCAAGTCAGAGGCCACATTGAGATACTAACGTGCATAGGTGAATGATTGGCAAAACCAGCCTGAACGTTTGACTCCTGCTCCCAACATGTACATTTTTCAGCCATGTTTATTAATTTTCTACCCATAATCTGACTAGCAAACACAAGATAACTCAAGAACATTGAGAATAAGAGGGAACTACAAACTGTAAAATACCCTAGGCTGAGAGAAAGGCAGAGGAAAGCTGAGTGGGATGCAGCTTGCCTTAGCAGGCTAAAGTGAGATCACAGCCCTGGTTTAAGGGAGCTAGGTGGAGGCATCAGTGCTTTCACCAACAGTCTTGAATTTGACCCTTCCCACAATCCTATGAAGTGAATATTAATAAATTTATTTTACTTTATTTTTTTGAAACGGAGTCTTACTCTGTTGCCCAGGCGGGATGACAGTGGCACCATCTCAGCTCACTGCCACCTCTGCCTCCTGGGTTCAAGCGATTCTCCTGCCTCAGCTTTCCAAGTAGCTGGGACTACAGGTGCCCAGCTAATTTTTTGTTGTTGTTTTTAGTAGAGACGGAGTTTTGCCATGTTGGCCAGGCTGGTCTCGAACTCCTGACCTCAGGTAAACCACCCTCCTTGGCCTCCCAAAGTGCTGGGATTACAGGCATGAGATTACAGGCACTGCACCTAGCCTAAATATTTTTTAGAAATGGGAAATGTGAGGCCGGGCGCGGTGGCTCACACCTGTAATCCCAGCACTTTGGGAGGCCAAGGCGAGCGGATCACGAGGTCAGGAGATTGAGATCATCCTGGCTAACATGGTGAAACCCCGTCTCTACTAAAAATACAAAAAAATTAGCCAGGCATGGTGGCGGGTGCCTGTAGTCCCCACGCGGGAGGCTGAGGCAGGAGAATGGAGTGAATCCGGGTGGCGGAGCTTGCAGTGAGCCGAGATTGCGCCACTGCACTCCAGCCTGGGAGACAGAGCGAGACTCTGTCTCAATTAAAAAAACAAAAACAAAAATAAATGGGAAATGCAGGGCTCAGAGAGGGCAAGTGACTTGCTGCAGGACACATGGCAAACAGTGGCAGAACTTAGATTCTAAATCCCATACAGTTTTCATCTCAGGATATCACCTCTTCAGTATGGTCTAGTGTATATTTGATTTTTCCCTACCACTAAACCCTCAGATTAATAACACTGTGAGCTGGAGTAGCAAATCTAACACTAACAATATTAATACTTAGCCTCAAATTATGCCACCTAGTGACCAATTGCCTCACTCAGTAACATATAAGGCTAGTTGTATCAGTTTCTCACATAGACTCATATTTTCTGTGTCTGCTACCAGTTTTCAAATTTGTAAATTGAGAGCCACAGCTCTCCAAATCAGATGTTAACAGAGCTTCCCTACACATGAGTTGTCTAGCAAACCCATCATTATGTTCTGGTTCTTACACACACACACACCAAACAAGAAAGGGCATAGTAGGCAAGGAGGTTGATGAATTCATATCCAATAACACTTATTCTATAACTAGTTAGAATAACTAGTTATTAATTAATAATAAATAATTAATAATAACTAGTTAAAATTAATTTTTTTCCAGGGTAACCATAATACTTCATCTGGAAGCTAAATTTTTCTTTGCAGATAACAAATAGAATCTCAAAAATATATAACATGAAAGGGTGAAGATAGAAATTTCTCTCCAAGATTTATAATAAGGGGATAGGTAATCCACATAAATAACAAGCCCAGCATATTTATAGACTAAATGAGGCCAGTCATTTGTAAAGATATTTCATTTCATACTTCAGCAGCTCTCTGGGCCTTTAAAAATGCAGCGCACGGCCACGAGTTAATGCTTGTACAGGACTGCACACCTTTTAATCCAGCCTGAGAGTCAGCCCTGAAAGCAATGCATTTAACAGGAACCATCAGTGGCTCATGAATGTTCAGGAAAAGAAGAGAGCCTGCTGACATGAATGTTCAGGAAAGAAAGTACAAAAAGAGCCTTTCTGACTTTTTTTTTTTTTTTTTTTGCAAACCGTGATAATGAAGGGAAAAGATTGGTTTGAGGACTGTGGGGGAAGAGAATTCACTAGCCCCTTAGAATATGGTTTCCACTTTCCCATAGCTGCAATCTGCTTTAAGGCTGAAGAGTTTCTGAAGTTCTCTGATATCCACAGCCAGCTCAATTCACATAAGTGCAAATTTTAAGAGCCGCATTTTGGGCCTTGGGTAACATGGCCCTCACCCCAGAAGCCTCAAGACCCTAACAATACTGAGAAGTTTCTTGGGAATGGGTAATTATGTGGAATAAGTATGAAACAGTGGGAGAAGCATGAATTTATTTCCAGAGAGCCTTGCATGGGGATCCTGACTGTACAACTTACCAGCTGTGTGGTGACGGGTAGGATGCTTGAACTTCCCAAGCCTGTGTCCTCTTCTCTAAAGTTCACTCAACAAATACTTATTCAACACCCACCCTGAGCCACCATGAGCTGTTCTAGGTGCTGGGAATAGAGAGCCCTGGCCTCATGGAGCATCCATGTCAGAGCTCAAACCCTCACAGCAAAGTGTCCCTGGAGAATTGCGAGGCTCGGAACTTCTGTCAGGGAGTTGCCGGAGCACTGTAGGAGGGCTTAACAGACATTAGCTCCTTCTCTATGAGAAGTCGATGCATTCTTGAGGGTCCACTCAAGAATTCCTGAGCCCACTCAACGGACAAAGTCAGACCAGTTACCAGGGCACTCACAACCAAATACGGAGCTCGGATATCTCCTGTTTCCTGAGAAGGCTGCAACCAGCTCTGGAATCTCTGCATTATCAAACTTTAGACACCTGGCCTTGTGATGAAATGTGGTGAACTCCACCTGGCTCTACGAGGTGGGCTATTTAGAGTTGCATCTCTTGACCCAGACGGCCAGGTACAGATTACTGAATTTCAAAATTCATTGTCCATCTGTTCTCAGGAATTCAGAGTTAATCCATCCATACACCTACTTTGTAGCAGCCACTGGGTTGGGGAATGTTAGGGACAAGTCAGGCTGGACCCTGTTGGAGCCTACTGTCTAATGGTTTGTTTGTGTGGGAGGTAGGAGGGTAGCTGATACACAGATACTGTAAGAGTGCCTATTCAGGCATACAGACCCTGAGTCAGACTGCCTGGGTTCAAATGCCTCAGTGTCTTTGTCTGTCAACTGGGAGAACCCTGATAGGATTGTTGCAGGCATTAAATGAACAAATATATAATCAAATCACTGAGATGCCATGTAAATGATTACAGCAGTGTCGAATCTTATTAAAGGTGATGTCAGTGTGATCTAAGGGCTTAGGGAATGGTCTCAGAGAATGTCGCTTAAGCTGTGACCTGAAGAATAAATAGAAGGAAAGTTGGGTAGCTTCTATTCCAGGTAGGGGAACTGTCAAGTGGTGGCATTAAGGGGAAACAATGGAAATATTGTTGTTGTTTTCTTGTAGAAACACTGTTGTGAGTCGAGTCCCCTCCCTGTGCTGGGCACTATGCTGGACAATGCAGGTACCAGGTGGTGATCTTGCCACCCTTCCCTCCAGGTGAGATAATGACAGATGAGGCAGCAAGTGTGATTGGGTGATCCAGACACCAAGAGAACAGCATGAACAGATGACTGCAGGGGCACCAGCAAGCAGCAGCTGGTTACTTGGGGGCATGATTTAGCAATGGCTTCACAGAGGAGGTGATGCTAGTAAGTTGAGGTGTGGTCACGAGGCAGGGAGGCAGAGAAGGGCATTTCATTGTAGGCCAACGGATCAGGGTGGGCAAAGGCCCAGAAGTATGGTGCAGGTAGGTGCATTTGAGGAGGAGTGAGGAGTTTTGGGTGACTAGAGTGCATAGTTCCCATCAGCAGCAAAGGGAGGTATGGGAGAGATGTGGCTGGAGCATGAGGCGGGCTTGGTCATCCTGGAGGGCCTTGGAAACCAAGCCAAAAGTTTAGATTTCATCCTGGAGAGCATTTAGAAAGAGCTGTCTGGCAGCAGCATGGAGGGATGAATTGGAGGCAGGCGGGACCAGAAACAGAGAGGAATTAGGAGACAGCTGCCAAAGTCCAAGCAAGACAACAGGAGGGATCGAACCATGATTAGGACATCCAGAGCAAAGAAGAAAGAATGAAAACCAGAGGTATCTCCTGTAGCACTTAGTAACTGGTGGATCGAGGGAGGACTCTAGGTCCTGATGGGGTGACTGAATGAACAGTGGATTAATACACAACATAGAGCAGGGTCTCAGTGACCACAGGTGGGCTGGACAAGTGCAAGCAGAGAGAATGCATGCCTTCCAAAGGGCACAGCTGTGCCCAGCTCCAGCTGATCACTAATAGTAACTGCAATGGTTATCTATTGCTGGGTAACAAATTACCCCAACACGTATTGACTTAAAACACAAACATATTTTCTCATAGTTTTTGTGGGCCAGGAATCCAGGCATGGTTTAACTGGGTCCTGTAATCCACGGTCTCTCACAAGATAGTAATCAAGGTGTCAGCTGTGTCTGTGGTCTTGGCTTAAGGTTCAACTGAGGGAGGATCTACTTCTGAATTCATTCATGTGGTTGTTGGCAGGCCTTAGGTCCTTGGTGGCCGGTGGCTGGTGGCATTGGTTCCTTTTCATGTGGGTCTCTCCTTAGGAAGGTCAACACCCCTCCAGAGCAAGTGAAGAAGAAAGATGGAAGGCAGTCTTTTTGTAACCCAATCTCAGAAGTGACATCCTATCATTGTTGCTGGATTCTATTAATTAGAAGTGAGCCAAGTTCGCCCCACACTCGAGGAGATTTGACAAAGGCATGCAAACCAGGAGGTAAGCATCACTGGAAACCACCTTAGTGACTACACTACAATATTCACCTTTGAGAATACAACTCAGTGTTGGGCCTGCCTGATTTTTCAAGAAAAATTGGAGATCTGATTTTTATGTGAAATCTTCCAATTTGAAACTACTGGCCCTTAATCCCAACAATTTTTTTTATATGTATTTGGTCAAATAAAACTCTCTCAAGCATAATCCATCAAGACCATTATGAATCCTCTGGTACAGGGACCAGAGAAACAGGAGCAGGATTAGAGGGGAGGGAGCAGAGGTTAGGATGTCTCCCTCATTCTTTTACTTGAGGAAGTCGGCAGAGCCAAGTCATTGTTAAAATGATGGGAGCTTGAAAAGCATAAATGCCAATCATTCGATCCAGATAACTGTATTCGTATAAATTCTACAGTCATGTTGGTAAAGATGACTTGTTTTCATTAAAGAGAAACCTTTGATCTCTGATCTGACAGCTGCACATCTATATAAAATGAGACACTTTGACATCTGTAGCTCTGATCTCAATTGGACAGGTGGTTTCCTACACACTAATGGAACAGAAAGACAATTGAGCATTATTAGATAGGAGAGAATGTTCTCACATACAGGAAAACAGCTTTTTCCTTTGAAAAAACGTGATAAAGAACAGAAAATGACTGACAGAATCAGAGCTTCCCAAATGTCAGAAGAGCTGTTTCAGCTACACTCTGGCCTCTGTTAGGGGAGATTAGGTTAGTTTTCAGAAAAGTATTGAACATACCTTAGCATTAGCTGACTCAGGGAGGAATTTGCTGGTAAAATAAGCATGCTCTCAGAGTGTGCCAAAGAACTAAGATGCAGCTTGGGTTTTTCATAAACAAAGCAAACACTTTAGTGAAGCCTAATTTATACACATTCACTGAAAAGTTTAGTAATCAGGAAAACTTCTTAGTGGAAAACCTTTTTTGCATCTTCATGCAGCAAATACTTGTGGAGTACACACATGGCTAGATGCTGGAGATACTGTAGGAAAGATAGCCAAGGTCACTCTGTCCCGGTGACTTACAGACTAGAGGACAAGGCGGATATGAAATAATGATAAAAAACAAAACAAAACTCTGAGGCACATGTTGTCAGAGGAAGTAGAGGTGCCATGGGAGCTTCACCCCAAGGTGACCTAGCTCAAGCCAGTGACTTGGGGAAGGCATCCAGAGAGCTCAAAGATGAGTAAGAATTGGCCAGTTCAAGGTGGTGAGGTATTGGGGTATTTGGGGGAGGCTTTGGGCTGTTTGCTGTTTAAATGGTAACACAGGAAATATTTTTTACATATTTCACATTCAACATTGGATTTTCTCTTCATCACTCAAATTATTATAGTACATCCTGAAAAAAAAGTCAGCTCACATTTGTACTAGAACTATAAAGTAGAAAATAAGCATTTCTTAGAATATTAATAACAGTGAGTTCTTTTGCCTAGAAAGCAAATCCTATATTTTTATCTCATTTCTCTTGTCACATAGAAGAAGCTATGCAAAGCCAAAAGATGAGCACACATGATAGATGAGGTTGTGGAGAAACCTTATGCACTGCTGCTGGAATGTAAAATGGTGCAGGCACTTTGGAAAACAGTCTGGCAGTTTCTCAAACAGGCACAGAATTGCCACGTGACCCAACAATTCCACTGCTAGGTACATACACAAGAGAAATGGAAACATATGTCCACACAAAAACCTCCACATGAATGTTTATTCAAAATATCCACAATAGTCCCAAAATGAAAACAACCCAAATGTCCTTCAGCTGCTGAATGGATAAGCAAAATGTGGCACAGTTACACAACAGAATATTATTCAGCTATAAAAGAAATGAAGTACCGATAGACACTGCAGCATGGATGGACCTTGAAAACATGAGGCTAAGTGCAGTAAGTCACAAAAGTCACATTTTCATTTATAGGAAATGTCCAGAATAGGAAAATCTATAGATACAGAAAGTAGATTAGTGGCTGCATGAGTTGGGCGATGAACAGGAGGATGGATGAGAGTCAGAGCTCAAGGGTACAAGGTTTCTTTCTGAGCTGAAGGAAATGTTCTAAAATTATGATGACTGCACGCATCTGGGAATATGCAAAAAACCACTAAATTGCATACTTTAAATGGGTGACTCTTCTGGCATGTGAACTTTATCTCAATGAAGCTGTTGAAACGAGCACACAACAAGCACCCTGTCCTTCCTAGCTAGGTAGTGGAGCCCACAAGCACAGGTGGGTATGAGGTTTGGCTCCTGATGCCAAAGCACAGCCCTGCTCTTCCAGAGAAGGTTCTTTGGTCTTTGCCTTCTTTTCTTTCTATTCATTTTTTTCTTCATCCTCAATAAACATCAGGAATACTTAGGTGTTCTATTTTTTCCTTCTTTTTAAACTTTATTTGCTAGCCTCTGGTGATGTATTAGAGGTACAGTATCTTTCATTTTGTTCGAAATTGTGATGCTTTACCCTCTATACCGTACCTAAGACCTTCATTTTCAAATGTTTACCACTGTTTTTAACCATCCCCATGTATCATTTCAGCCTTTTCCCCATGACTTTGAGCTTGCCAGTTCTGCATTAATCTATGAGACTCAGCTTCGTGGAGTAGCTGATAACTCATGAGCCAGCCTTGATTCCATTAACTCTTCTCTCCAGGGGCCCAGGAATGGGTCTGAGGTTAGACATTACTGATCTGATTATCTCAACTGAACCAGTGACAGCAAACATTTTAGATGTCAGAAGAGCTGCTGGGTGAAAATTAATATTGTTGTTTATACACAGACGTGGTCTGAGAGTTGCAAGTAAAAAGAAAAATTAAAATTTACAAAACCACACAATTATTTGGCCACACAATCCTGTTCCCCCTTTTAATAAAACAAAATTAAAAATTTTACATCTGGCTTATTCAGCAACTTGGCAAGTCACTGCGAGTTAGAGAATTTCAAATGTCATACACGTTTGGTTTTTTTTAATGTATCTTTTTTGTGGATGTAAATTTACCTTTCTACAAAAGTAACACATAGCTTAATATTAAATTGTTTGCATTATATAAACACACATGAGATTGGTGGTGGGAAGTCAGCCAAGAGTAAACGAGGAGTTCATGGGAAAATCTACTTACTTCAAAAATGTACTGGAGCTAATTTGCAAAGAGAATAACCCACATGTGGATTATTGAGGGTTAGCTGTGTAATCCCCAAAGAGCAAAACACTGATTACTGATTCCTATTGAGAGAGAGAGATTTACTGCCTGTTTCTGTGCTTCAGGGATTTTACATATATTATCCCAAATACTTATGATAAACTTACAAGATAAGCATTATTACCCACATTTTCTAGATGAGGAAACTGAGGTCCAGAGAAGCTAAGTGGCCCAAAGCCATAGAGGTATAGTAGATGGAGCCAGGACTTGATAGACTTGGGCTTATCCGCCATAAAACATCGTACCTTTTGTTCATTCGTTCATCTATTCATTCATTATTGTAGTATACAAAGAACTGCCTTGATTGTGGGACAGCATTTGTGTATCATAATTAGCAAAACAAAGAACAGGATAGAGGTTAATGTCTTGGTTGTAAATAGTTTTAATGGAAAAGCATAAAAAGGATAGGATTTAGCAGAGAGTAACATCTACATAAAAACAATAATTTTAAAAATCAAAGATCTCCAGTCAATAGGGAATGGTCTGCCAGAAGATCTGTTAGGTCTTGAAGTCAATTGCAGCAGTGGCATCTCTTTCTCTGTGCACGCTGAGCTGCTTTAGATGTTAGTCTAAGAAAGAGTGATTTTTTCTTTGATATGTAAAGTTCAAAGAAGTTTGTTAGACAAGTTGAATAACAGCATGCAGGTGAAAAGAATTCTGGGTTGACTGGTGAACTGTGGCCCCCACCCAAATTGCAAATATTTGCGCAAAATCAGGAAAGCACAAAATAGCAAAGTAGCAATGAAAGGAAATGAACCTCTCAGGAATCTGGAAATGGACTTTGATGCCCTTTCATTTTATTGTGGAATCAGCAGTTTAAATCAGGCCAAGACAAATAATAACAAAAATAGTAGTATTTTATCTCTTGGTTGTGTGTTCAGGCTAGATAGTCACTCAACTCATACAAAACACAACACTCGAAGTTCTTAAAAGGCGAGATTTTACCAATAATCTTTATTATTATTAATTTTAAGGACAGGAGCCATTCTCATCCTCCTCACTCTCACATTACCATGTTGGAAAACCTCTCCAGAAGGCTACACATTAGTGATATTCCATAAAACGTCCCTGGCAGTAGAGTAGGAAGGAGCCGGGGAAGGCTGCTGACCACTGTGCCTCCCTCAACTCTGTTTTAGGCTGGGGAAATGTGGTAGACAGTATAATGGCGCTTCAAAGATGTCCACATTTCAATCTCTAGAACCCATGAATATGCTACCTTACGTGGCAAAAGAGACTTTGCAGAAGTAATTAAATTAAGAACCTTGAGATGGAGAGATTATCTTGGATTAGCCTGGCAGGCCCAATCTAATCACATGAGTCCTGAAAAGTGAAGGACCTTTCCCAGCTGTGGTTAGAAAAAGCTGTGACAATGGAAGAAGGGTCAGAGTGATGCTACGTTGCTGACGTGAAGATGGAGAGTAAGGGCCGTGAGTGTGGGCATCCTTCACAAGCCAGGAAAGGCACGAAAAGGAATTCCCTGCCTAGAGCCTCCAGAAAGGAGTGCAGCCCTGCTGACAGCTCGATTTTAGCCCAGCCAGATCGACGTTCGACTTCCGGTATAAGAGCTATAAAATAATGTATTTTTGTGTAGTTTAAAGCCACCAAGTTTATGGTAATTTCTTACAACAGCAACAGAAAACTAATACAGGAGAGACCAAGTCAAGGCAATTACAGAGCCTGAGGCTTTTCATCAGCACGTCCTTTCTCCCTACTGCTCCATGTTAAACTAGGGGACGGATCCGTCGTGGTTAGGGAGAACACCTAAGTAATTTCTAGCTTCTTAGACCAAAGTCAAAGCCTGTCAAAGTCCTTGTTACTTTTACTGATCTATTAGATTGTGATTTTGTTTTTATACTCACTAAAGGATATGAATCATATATTCCTGTCTTTAAGATCATTTCTTTGCCTTTCCGCTATCTGAAGGCCTACATTTAATTATTAATCAAAAGAGCCCCTCTTTTACTGTAAAGAAATCTACCCTACAGCCAAGGACGATTTTTACCTTAACACCAATGGCTTCCGTTGGACCAAACAATATCAAACCAAACAGTATTCGCTGGGCCCCCAAACTAATATTATCATTATTATCACTATGACAAATAACAAAACTTGGGCATATTCAAATATATTTATCGCTTTTGCTCAAAACAACCCTTGTGCACATTCCATTTATAAACATTTTAATTAAAAGCATTTGGTCTTAGGCCCACCTATAAATAAGGTATAAAGTAATAACTCAAATTAACTTTCAGTGGGTAGGTCTTCAGTCACAGACCTTTGTGGTTTTAACAAAACCAAGTTTTCTGACTCTCTTTGTTACATAAGCCAGACTAACAATATCTCCTCTTTGAAGATTATCTTCTATCCTTTTATGTCAGAAGTGGAAGAGTCAGAAAAAAATACCTATATTTTACACTCATGGCTTATTATTTCCATCCATATTACCACTTTCCAACTCTTATAAACATTCCTCTGTCTTTTACTCACTCTCTTTCCCACTCATCACAGCCTCCCCTTACCCCAGAGGGATGGTCTAAATTTCATTCCCTGTTGCCAAAGCCTAAATGATAAATAATTAAATATATAAAGAACTTACCTGGCTGGGCACAGTGGCTCACACCTGTAATCCCAACACTTTGGGAGACCAAGGCAGATGGATCACCTGAGGTCAGGAGTCCAAGACCAACCTGGCCAACATGATGAAACCCTGTCTTCACTAAAAATACAAAAACTTGGCCAGGCATGGTGTCAGGCACCTGTAATCCCAGCTACTCAGGAGGCTGAGGTAGGAGAATCGCCTGAACCTGGGAGGTCGGGGTTGCAGTGAGCTGAGACTGTGCCACTGCACTCCAGCCTGGGCAGTGAGCAAAACTCCGTCTCAAAAACAAAACAAAACAAAACCTGTGATAAAGCTTCAGATCATTTGTTTAGTACTGTGAAAGGCAGGTTACTCTGATGTATGAATGAAGGTTAAGCTTCAGGTCCCTCACGTAGTGGGTCCTCTCATGCCTGGGCTCCTTACAAGGTCCCAGGAAGGATCCTGG
Organism: Theropithecus gelada; assembly: GCF_003255815.1. Lineage (NCBI taxonomy): Eukaryota > Metazoa > Chordata > Mammalia > Primates > Cercopithecidae > Theropithecus > Theropithecus gelada. The sequence continues at coordinate 96,121,479 of NC_037672.1, read as the reverse complement.
CACATACATTCACATACTTGTAGATTTTTGTAAAATTCAGAAAAGTAAATTTTTTTCTTTTTTCTTTTCTTTTCTTTTTTTTTTTTTTATAGAAATAGGATTTTGCTCTGTGGCCCATGCTGGAGTGCAATGCCATCGTCATAGCTCACTGCAGCCTTAAACACCTGGCTCAGCCTCCCAAGTCACTGGGATTATAGGGTTGAGCCACTGCACCTGGCTCAAAAGTAAAATATTTCTATTGCAATTGGTTATGACCCTTGTCTCTTTTCACTTTGACTTCTCATCTATTACATTGCAGTCAGGTGGTATTACTGGGGACTTAAGTGTTTTGGGGAGCTGGCTAAGGGGAAGTTGAATTGGGGAATATTAAATAAATTGTGATTTTAGTAGGATATATTTATGAGGGTCAAGTCACTTCCTTATATAGTTAAGCTATTACTGGCTGATCTGGCATATAAATGGCTTCCGGATTCTCCTTCTGCCCTTGAGCCAACATACCAGGCATGATGTTGAAGGACTAGGGCCAGAGGCCATATCAGGATATGAACCTGCCCTGTAGTAGGAGTATGTGCGGAGAGAGATAAGCAAGGTCTGCAATGTGCAGAGCCAGAAGAAATTCTGTGGAAAATTCCTTTCGAACATCAGACATGTAAACTTGTAAACAAAGAATCTGATTCTCCTCAATGCCCCATCAAGACAGAAATTCTCTCCTGTTCAGGAATATACTTGATAATACAAGTATACTATATATATTACATATATAATACATAATTATAAACCCAAAATACATTTTCATGAAAATCATCTAAAGTAGATTTTATCAGAATTCTTGGGTTTTTGATGCATAATCCTGTGGCAGTGAACACATCTATGTGTGAGGTTGCATGTTTTATGCATCCCATCTATCAATAATAAAACACAAATTTAGACCAACCATGCTAGAGGAAGGCCATTTTCTATCTATAGAAAGCCGTGTTACAAAACTGATGTTAAAGAGGTGATCAAAGAATATGAAGCCAATATATGTAGAAAAATATATTATAAAAACCTGTCAGAGAATTAAAAAACAAAAAGTTCTAAATGTATGGGTATTCATAGTATTTATCATCTTTCTAATGTTTGAAATTTTTAATTTTTATTCTAAATAAATATTTACTTTTGTATCTGATTTTACATTTATAATCTTATACTCTTTTTCTTAAAGAGTAGATTAAATAAACTTCAAGCCTCCCAAAAGTTAGATCTACTCCTCCTGCATCCAATTCTAATCACCGATTACCCAAATTTGTTAATTCATGGTAAAGGCCTTTATTGCCCATTGCAGTTTCTGGATGGCTTGGTTATCTTTCTTTGTTTTAAATTAGAGACAGGGTCTCTGTCTGCCACCCAGGCTGGAATGCAATCGCAAGATCCTAGCTCACTATGGCCTTGAATTCTTAGACTTATGAGGTCCCCCTGCCTCAGCCTCCAGTGTAGGTAGGGCTACAGGCACATGCCACCATGGCAGGCTATTTTTTAAAAAAAATTTTGTATAGGGTCTCACTATGTTGCCCAGGCTGGTCTCAAACTCCTGATCTCAAGCAATCTTCTCACCTTGGCTTATCAAAGTACTGGTATTACAGACATGCCACCACTGGCTTCGTTATCTTTTATGTCTAAACCCACAAGGAAAATAGGAGAAAACAAACAAAACATCATGATACTTTTGAGAGTGAGATTTATATCCTGAGCACGTGTCAAACATCAATTACCACCCAAGTCATTTGTCAATCTCTGCTTCCAGTGGAACCCAAATTAAGAAACATACCTGTATTGGTTTAATAGGGCTAACATCACAAAGTACCACAAACTGGGTGGCTTAACCAACAAGTGTATTGTCTCAGTCTGGACAGTAGAAGTTGGAGATCGAGGACTTGGCAGGGCTGGTTCCTTCTGAGAACATGAGGGAGAATCTGTTCAGTGCCTCTCTCCTAGCTACTGGTGGTTGCTGGCAATCGGTGTTTCTTGGCTTATAGTTGCATGACCCCGATCTCTGCCTTCTCTTCACATGGCATTCACAGGGAGAACAGTCACGTTGGAGTTGGGCCCACTTTAATGATTTCATCTTAACTTGTCTACAACTGCATAAGCCCTGTTTCCAAATAAGGTCACATTTCTGAGGTAGTAGGGCTTAAGACTTCAACATACCTTTTTTGGGGGGACACAATTCAACCCATAACAATGCCTTCATTTTTTTGTACTTTCCTTCTATGAAAGCAAGTATTGGGAGTACTCACCGTTGATGAGAATACAATGCGCAGTAAAGTGGTTATTCCCATTGCTATTGGAAATGTCAATTAGAACATTAGAAACAAATAATTTAGGTTCATTTTAAGATGTAAATTCCAGAAAGTCAGGGACTTGTCTGTTTTCCTCACCACTGTTATCTCAGCTGCAAAAACACAGCTTAGCACACAACACACACTCGATGCATGCTTGTTTTGAATTGATGTATTATCTTGAAATGCCTATACTAAATGGTTATGGTTTGGCATTGGTTAGAATAACTAGACAGAAGAAAATGATGTTAAATACCATACTCTTTACTAAATAGATGGGAAGGTTCCTCTCAGCCTAAATATCTATTCAAAAGAATAATTTAGGTCTTTATAGAAATAATAGAATGTGTTTGCTGGAATTCATACAATGGTATAAAACCTATAGTTAATATAGTTAATATTTAGCCCTATAGAAAATATGTGTATATTGTATATTCAGTAAACCACAAATAGTTAAGTTTCCATTTCTGTCCCCAGTAAGGAATTGGTAAAAATGATTACCCTAGGTAAATATCTTTCACCTTTAAAATTTCATTAAAAATTTCAAATCTAGGCCGGGCGCAGTGGCTCAAGCCTGTAATCCCAGCACTTTGGGAGGCCGAGACGGGTGGATCACGAGGTCAGGAGATCGAGACCATCCTGGTGAACACAGTGAAACCCCGCCTCTACTAAAACTACAAAAAACTAGCCGGGCGAGGTGGCGGGCGCCTGTAGTCCCAGCTACTCGGGAGGCTGAGGCAGGAGAATGGCGTGAACCCGGGAGGCGGAGCTTGCAGTGAGCTGAGATCCGACCACTGCACTCCAGCCTGGGCGGCAGAGCGAGACTCCGTCTCAAAAAAAAAAAAAAAAAAAAAAAAAAAAAAAAAAAAAAAAAAAAATTCAAATCTCATAGAAACCCCAAAATGAATTATCTGATCCCCTGAGTTAGGTTAGGTTCTCCTGTCACTCACTCTCACAGATTTCAAAACTTCCTTGTTGTTAGTACTTATCAATTTGAACTGAAATCATGTTTTTTAAATTGTTTTAATGCCTAGCTTTGCCGCTATTATAAAATCCATGAAAGTATACTCTTCTTGTCTTTTTCACTAAGGTAATTTAACCTCCAATATTTGCTTCGTGTCTAGCGTGTATTTGCTGCTCAATAAATATTTGCTAAGTCAACACATAAATTACTGAAAGAATGAATGAGTGAATAAATGAATGCATGCTTGGAGTGTGAAGTCTGAGTCTGATTCCCCTGCTTTGGACTTTACCTAAAATCTGCTGATGATCTTCCTCAATAGACTTGTCCTAAGGCAGTATTTTCAGTAAAGTCATTTTCTTTCATTTTTCACCCTAATTTCTCTGCAGAAATTCTGTCTTTGAATTTGCTCAAAATAATAGCCTGTATCAATTTTATTGCAAAGGAGACGTTGTTTTCTTTCAATAAACTCTGCAAGAATGCCTGTTGCTACTTGTTTGTTATCAGAGGAAGCTTCCCTTTCTATTTGCATGACCCTGTCGTTTTCCAGCCCTTTAATCTGGTTCTCCGTGTTCCCTGGTCAGCAGCCTCTAGGTTGTGCCCACATTGTGTGGATGGAAGCTAAATTCTTCTTTTGGTGGATGAAGTAACTTACTGATTGGGGTCAGGGCTACAAAGAGATCCCCACTGGGCAAAAGAATGCCTGCAGTGAAGCTTCCTTTGTAACATTATTAGGAATTATTTTCTGGATGCAACAGGAAAGACTGTTTTCTAATTTAACCGTTTCAGGTCCACTGTATCTGCGAAACGTGTATTTCCATTTGTAGAAAATTATAAAGAACGAGATATATATTTTTATGAAAAGCTTTATATTTCTTTAAGATAGTCTACAAGTGGAGATGCCAAGTCATCCGCTGAACACAGACTTTTTCTTTTTGAAGAATTTTGATACAAATTCAAATCGCTTGTCTAAATTTATATCATCAGTACAAAAGAGAGTCCCCTTAACTGAACCTTTCCCAAGGATGTATATTATTATTTTTAAAAACAAATCTTTAGGGCTGAGTACAGTGGCTCACACTGGTAATCCAGCATTTTGGGATACTGAGGTGGGAGGATTCCTTGAAGTCAGGAGTTCAAGACCAGCCTGGGCAACATAGCAGACCCCATTTCTACAAAAAAAAAAATTTGTTTGTTTGTTTGTTTGTTTGTTTGTTTTTTGAGATGGAATCTCAGCCTGTTGCCCAGGCTGGAGAGCAGTGGTGCCATCTTGGCTCACTGCAATCTCTGCCACCTGGGTTCAAGCGATTCTCCTGCCTCAGCCTCCTGAGTAGCTGGGATTACAGGTGACTGCCACCACCACTGGCTAATTTTTTTGTATTTTTAGTAGATACAGGGTTTCACCATCTTATCCAGGTTGGTCTTGAGTTCCTGACCTCGAGATCCACCCGCCTCGGCCTCCCAGAGTACTGGGATTACAGGCGTGAGCCACCGTGCCCGGCCAAAACAAATGTTTAAACTTATCAGGGAATGGTGACATGTGCCTGTAGTCCCAGCTACTCAGGAGGCTTAGGTGGGAAGATCTCTTGAACTGAGGAATTCAGGAATGAAGTGAGCTATGATTGTGCCACTGTACTCTAGCCTAAGCAACAGAGTGAGACCCTGTGTCAAAAACAAAACAAAAACAACACAAAAACTAACCTTTAGTAATAGTATTAGTGAAAAATGAGCACAATTTTTTTGTGTTGTTTCTTTGGTTACTATCAAGGATCAACATGCTTGCATATATGAGTTGACTAAATGAATTTTCTCTTTTGGGTAATGATCTCTTTGATAAATATTCCATTGGCCAGCTATCAACAGGGACCCTATGGGTTTTCATATCTGTTTGCCTGAGGTCTTTACATAGAAACTACATTAACTTTGACATTTTATGGAAAACATTTTTCCATTTTAATATTTGCCTAATAGTTGTTTTGTGTATAGAATTTCTCATTTTTATAGCTCTGCTGATCTTTATAGTTTTTTCTGTTATTTCTAGTATAGGAAAACTTCTCCCTTTAAGAAGTTTTATAAATAAATATCCATGTTTTCTTCAAATGTTTCTACTGTTAAATTTTTAAATATTTTAATTTTTAACCAATCTAGATTTCACTTTGGTGTGTGGAATGAAGTGAGAAATCAAAGTTGTCGTATTTCTAGACATTCATCTCATCACCATTTATTGAATAATTTGTCTCTGCTCAAGGTTTAATAAGCTTCCTATGGCATAATAGATTCTTATGCAAAATAGAGTCAATTTATGAATCTCAAAAACAAAATGTCCTAGACAAATTTTTCTTCAAGCATGTGCTACATTTAATTAATTGCTACAAGGGCTCCAGGAAAGTGACAGAAATACGTGCGCCCGTATAAAAGTGGAGGGGTTAAACAGTGAGAGACAGAAGGCTTACATAAGCAAGCAGTTTTTTTAAAAAAATAGATTCCATTTTTATTTTACAAAGTCATGAAAATATCATGTTCATATCAGTTGTGAAAAAGGAACAATGTGGCAGAATGATCCATTATCCTAGGTGTGAATTATACTTTTCAGGTATGTTTTAGAATCATTTTGTCAGTTAAAAATAAACCATGAATGCTTTGATAGGGATTATATTAAACCACTTTCTTGGCCTCTATGATTCTATGCTCTCCAGGTTCTCTCCTATTTTATTAGCTGCCTTTCAGTCTTCTCTGCTGGATCTTCTTTCTTGTCCCAAATTCTTCATGTTGCTGAGCCCCAGGATTTTCTCTGCATTCTCTCCGCGGATGACCTCATTCAACCCTCTGGCTGTACATTCCATCTATCCCTTGATGGCCCAACATGTTTCTGTCAGTTTCATGTTCTTTTTTAGCAACTGTCTACTCAACATCTCCACTTGGAGTCTATTAGACATTTCAAACTTAACATGTCTTAAGACTCCTGGTTTCAATCTCCAGCTCCTGCTCCTTTCCCAGTCTTCCCCAGTGAAATAATTAGCACCGTGATCTAACCAGTAGCTTCAGGACAAAAACCAAGGGACCAGCCTGGATTCCTCTCTTGGTACCACCCTTCATACCCAACCCACCAGTAAATCTTTTATGTCTATCTCCAAAATCTATCTGAAATCTGATTCTGGTTCTTTCCACCCTTACCACACAAGTACAAGCCCATCTTTTCCAGACCGAATTACTGAAATAACCTCCTAACTGTTCTTACTACACTATATTCCTCTCACCTCTACCCTGTCTATTCTCAGCATCAAGACCAGACAGTTCTTTAAAAAAAACTTTATTAGATCACATCCTCATCTGGTCAAAATAGCTACCACAAGACTTATACCCCAAAGTCCTGTTCTACAAGGGCCTGTACAATCTGCCCTCACATTACTTCCATCTTCATCTCCCACAGGTCTCCACTTTACTCACTCTGCTTTAGCAACACTGCATTTCTTTTCTTTTCTTTTCTTTTTCTTTCTTTTTTTTTTTTTTTTAGATGGAGTTTCGCTCTTGTTGCCCAGGCTGGAGTGCAGTGGTGTGATCTCAGCTCACCGCAACCTCCGCCTCCCGGGTTCAAGCGATTCTCCTACCTCAGCCTCCCGAGTAGCTGGGATTACAGACATGCACCACCATACCCGGCTAATTTTTTTGTATTTTTAATAGAGATGGGATTTCTCCATGTTGGTCAGGCTGGTCTTGAACTCCTGACCTCAGGTAATCCTCCCACCTCAGCCTCCCAAAGTGCTGGGATTATAGGCATTAGCTGCTGCGCCCAGCGCAACACTACATTTCTTGCAGTTTCTGGACTATATCAAGTTGGTAGCATGTTGGGGCCTTTGCATTTGCTGTTCCCTCTGCAAGAAATACTGCTCTCCCAGATAGCCACATGGCTCTCCCCTACACTTTATTCAAGTATCTGTTCCAATGTTACTCCCTTAAAGACCTTCCCTGACCACATCCCCCTTCTTTCATTCTCTATCCCTTAACCCTATTTTATCTTTATTCAATGCACATATCATTACCTGACGCTGTATTATATTAAGGCTTTATTTGTTTGTTGTGCCAAGTCCACAGGAATTGAAACACCAGGAGGGCAGAGCCTTTGTGTTGTTCACGACCATATCCCTAGTACCTAGCATTTTGCTTGGTATACAGTGGGTGCTCAAGAAATACTTGTTGAATGTCTCGATTAAACCTACATTATTTGGAAAATATTTAAGTATTTATATCAACATCTTTCTGCCCAGGAACATAGTGTATTTTTCCATTTTCTCAAACTTTAATAAATATAGCTCAATAAAATTTTGTTCTTTGACTATTTGAAAGACATTATGCATTAAAGCTACTTCTAGATGTTTTATATATTTTTTCTTCTTACTACTATATGGGCTTTATTTTTTTAAAACTATCTCAAATCTTTTTTAGAAAAGGTAAACTACATATATATACATATGTACATTTAAAAGTTTCTAGCTGATTATTAAAATTATATTGGAGTGCTTTTGATTTCTGCCTATCTTACGTTCAGCCTCTTGTGCTTAAACAATTTTAAAACTATTTAGTTGGACTTATAGTTGTACAATAACTGTCACAAAATAAGTATCATTTATCTCTTTGTTAATAGTATATCTTTTGAATCACATGTTATTGCATTGATCACAGCTTTTAGAACGATATTAAACAATATCCCTTTTTTGTGCATATTTTAATGGGCATATCATTAATGTTTTGCTATTAAATATAATGATAGCTATTGGTTTTAATCAAATACTTTTTCTTATACTGAGTAAATATTTTTTCTGTTTCTCCTCTTAAAATAATATTATCAGGGATGCCTGTTGATTCTTACCAAATACATTTTAAGCATGTATAGAAGCAAGTCTTCTCTTTTGTATTTGACATAATGATTGGATGTATTATGTTAATGACCTTCCTATTATATAGTAACTTCTACCTCTCTGAAATAAACTAGCTGACTGTGGTGAATTACTGTTTTATATACTACATTTGCAACTTGATGATATTTATTTTGGAAGGTTTTCAGTGGTTTTTTCTTTTTTTTTTTTGAGACAAAGTCTCACTCTGTCAGCCAGGCTAGAGCGCAGGGGTACAATCTTGGCTCACTGCAGCCTTGACCTCCCCAGGTGCAGACGATCTTCCCACCTCAGCCTCTGGAGTAGCTGGGACTACAGGTGAATGCCACCACCCCCAGCTAATTTTTGTATTTTTTGTAGAGATGAGGTTTCACCATGTTGCCCAGGGTGGCCTCAAACTCCTGTGCTCAAGCGATCTGTCTGCGTTGGCCTCCCAAAGTGCTGGGATTACATGTGTGAGCCACCACAGCCAGCCAGTTGTGGGCATTTTATGTCTCTCAGTAAGTGCTGAATATTTTAATTCAGAGTTTTCTTGCTGCTCTTTCTTCCTGTTCTTGTCTACCTGTCATTTCACTATTACCACCAATCTTTATTATTACCGGCAAGCAGACAGATAATAGGGAGGAAGCTATTACTTCTCTGCTTCAGAGTATTGTCTCAAAAATAAAAATAGCCCTGTAATCTTCTTAATGGGTAAGAAGGACCAGGTGGTGAATATCTACAGGAAATGGTTCCATCAAGCTGGATTAGTAGGGTGTCACCTTCCAATATAGATAAAAGCCTGTCAAGCCTCCGTTTGACATTTGTTAATGGGAACTGCCATTTGTTGAAAGCCTTTTGTGTGTGTTTCAGGCACTTTACATGCATTATCTCAGGCTTCATCTTAATTCCAGGAATCGAATATTAATATTCCCATTTTACAGACGGAGAAACTAAGGCAGGAAAGGGTTAAATAATTTGAACAGTTCAAATAATTTAACAGTTCAAACGGCTGTTTGTTGGTAGAGCTGAAATTTAAACACAGGGATCACTGGCTTCAAAGCCTACTCTCTTTCCATACAGCGACAAGACTCACAGGGCAGTGCTCTGAAGAAGCAGCACCTCAGCAAATGAGGAGACGGAAGATAAGCATGCTGCAAGACAGGATGTTATGACTGCTGCGGAAGAGTCAAGCACAATGTTACTGCCATTCAGATTCATTTGGAAAGAGCTGGAGAGCTATTGGGAAGGAGGTGGCTTAGCATGGAGAGGAGGGTATTTCAGGTGGAGAGAGGAGTAAGGGCGAAGGCATAGGATCTGAAAAGCCTAGGACATGTTCGCACAAGAAAGGGTAATGCTCTTTAGATGGTGGATTGTGTTCAGGGTGCTAGTAATCAAGATAAGCCTGGAAACTTAGATTGGGTTCCTATTGTGAAATCTAAGAGACAGATGAAGGGATTTGTTTTTAAAAGGTAGTCAGCGGGGAGCCATTGCCGTTTTGAATAAGGGGCTAAGAAGTCAGCTTGGGGTGGATCATAGTGGGTAAAGATGGGAGAATGACACTCGGATCACATGACTGTAAACAATTTATCAAGTAATAAAGGGAGCCTGGTTTGAAGAGTGGCAGGAGGAATGGAAAGCAAGGACCTGGTTTAGGATCAGATACAAGGGTAGATTTACTATGTTTGTGCAGATGGGATTCTGGAGCACAGGGAATGGCAGTCGTGGATACCTTCAAGTCACTGGGAGCCTGAGTCACTGGAAGAAGGGTTGGGCCACTACAGATAAGAGGACCTTGGAAGGCAAGACTGGTTGTTGGAAAAAAAGTTGATGAGGCCGGGCGCGGTGGCTCAAGCCTGTAATCCCAGCACTTTGGGAGGCCGAGACGGGCGGATCACGAGGTCAGGAGATCGAGACCATCCTGGCTAACATGGTGAAACCCCGTCTCTACTAAAAATACAAAAAACTAGCCGGGCGAGGTGGCGGGCGCCTGTGGTCCCAGCTACTCCGGAGGCTGAGGCAGGAGAATGGCGTAAACCCGGGAGGCGGAGCTTGCAGTGAGCTGAGATCTGGCCACTGCACTCCAGCCCGGGCTACAGAGCAAGACTCCGTCTCAAAAAAAAAAAAAAAAAAAAAAAAAAAAAAAAAAAAAAAAAAAAAGTTGATGAGACACCCAGATAGAAGGTGGTTGTTTATAGAGCATTGGATTTGGAGTCATCTACCTAAAAATGATAACTGACATTGTGGGGTGTCATCCATGTGTTTTTTTGTTTTTTGTTTTTTGTTTTTTCCGAGACGGAGTCTCGCTCTGTCGCCCAGGCTGGAGTGCAGTGGCGTGATCTCAGCTCACTGCAAGCTCCGACTCCCGGGTTCACGCCATTCTCCTGGCTCAGCCTCCCGAGTAGCTGGGACTACAGGCGCCCGCCACCGTGTCCGGCTAATTTTTCGTATTTTTTTTTTTTTAGTAGAGACGGGATTTCACCGTGTTAGCCAGGATGGTCTCAATCTCCTGACTTCGTGATCCGCCCGCCTCGGCCTCCCAAAGTGCTGGGATTACAGGCGTGAGTTACCGCGCCCAACCATCTACGTCTTTTAAGAGAGCAGTTTTACTAAAGGTCGAAGAGCTGAAGCCAGGCAGAAATTCTCAATCCTAGTTACAGGTCAAAACCACCTCTGGATCGTAAAAACCACATCTGTTGAATGAGAATCCCCAGAGTGGGAGATCAGACCCTTCTATCATTTAATACCACCACAGGGGATCCGCTGGGCAGCCAGAGTTGAGCACCACTGGAGAAACGGTAGAAATGTTGCTGTGAGAAAGCAAGATTGAGACAGCCTCTAGTACCTAGCCAGGAAGAGAGATGTGCCATTTGGGTTTCTCTTTAAGTTTCCTCTTTCACATCTTTCAAGCACCTCTTCGTTTTGCAGATTCTATTGATATCTAGTTAATACTTTTTACTGAGAGCCTTCTGGTCACTTTAGCAGGCATTTATCTCCTCTTATTGTAGACTGTTACAAGAAAAAAATCAGAGGGTGGTAGAGCTAGAAGGAAACAGATGTTTTAACTTTCTTTAGCATCGGATACCTTTCAGAAAATGAAATCTTACATGAAATCCCAATGTGTAAACAAACCAAAGCAGAACCATTCTGAGAGAACCACACCCCGAGCCCACTTACTTCCCCACTTGCCCCAAGCAAGGACTTTAGACAGTCCTTGCAGATCTCAGGATCTCTATCTCATAGGTTCAGTGCCACCTTCTCTCTTTCAGGTAAGGAAATTAAGATTTTTGAGTAGTGAAATAATCGATCTTAGGTGGCATAATTCAGTTAAATCTCCTAAATCCTTACGCAGTTTTCCTTCCTTCACGGGATGTTGTCTCCCCTTCTGCCAGTCTGACATCTCCCTAAAATTCACTCTCCATTCCGACAGAGAAAGGTGCGCAGGGAATCAAATTACCCACAGCAGCCTTGGTACAAGGTTAAGTGAGGGAAGAGGCTGCAACTCCTGACTGCCCTGAATTATGTGGTTTATCTACAGGGATCTCATTTATCTCTGCTGCTCCAGTTTCAGCTCTCTCTGGTAATTCTGAGTGGCCTGTAAAATCGTTATCTGGCCAATGCAGGGAGATAAAAAGCCTTGTTAGTTTTAAAGGGAAAGTTTCAGTGATTGAAGTTTTATCAGCAGGATGAGCATGGAAAAACTTTTTTCCTTATACTGATCTGAGGAAAAAGTAATGAGACCTAAGGCATTATAATTGAAAATGAGAATTGTTAAGTATCTTTTTTGCATATTTTATGTGACTGTCAAGGGAGGCTACTATGAGGCATATTTGGCCCTAAGATACTTTTGGCATCTAGTATACTCCCTAGTTGTCCCAAAGCTTTGTCCTAGCTGCATCCAACTCTTTGGGTATGTTTGTCACAACAGAAGGAACCACAGCTTCTAAAGAGGGTGAGATGAATTTCTGACACGAGGATACTTAAGTTTAAATTCCTATATTTAAGAAAAAAGTTATTTAGAGACTTGAAGGATTCCTCCTAAATAATTGCATTTAGAAGATTTAACCTCGTTTCTCATACATGCTATTTTCTTGCACAATGTGCCTTTGCTGAGGTTGCATTCATTGTTAACATTTCGCTGTATAATCACAGGTCTAGATGGGATCATAAAAAGCTAGTCCATTGCCTTGTTACTATGCAGGCACATATTTCAATCACAGAGGACTGTGTTCATCTTTTTTTTAGGAAGACACGGAGCAAGGTTTTCCTTGTATTAATGCCAGGCGATTCTGCAGGCTACTATTTAGCTCACAACTTCTTGTTCAAGTCTCGAGAAGAGAGTAGTTGTTATCTCCAAATTATCTTCCAGCACCCTGCAACAATACTCATTTCTTTCATTTCTGGCATCACTACAAATTTTCTTCATTCATATTGTAGGGAAGGTCCTGATATTCATGTCTGTGAGGGGAACATGCTCTAACTACATCCCTCTGTAATTCATGGTGTAAGTCAGCAGCAAAATTGGCAGGATAGAAAACTTTTCCCAGAGTGGCAATCAGTAAAACTCACGAGTATCCCTTCATACAGACGCTTATCTTAGCACCTAGTTGAGTTAAGGAATCCAACTCAGATTCATTTACATAGCAGTACTAAAAAATAAAATTGGAAGTTCAATAAATAAATGAATAACTTTGCTAAGATATTCATTCTTTATTATCTGAAAATTCATGTTTAACAGAAGACTGCACTTACCTAGCTGTTTACATTCTCTCCCTGCATCTCCCTCCTTCTTCCTTTGATTTATATCAGCAGCCAAAGCAATTGTAGATTGAAATCCATATGCATTGATTTCCAGATTTCAGGCTTTGCTCCTCCTCCCTCTCTCCACTGCCTTTGGCCACTCCTTGTCTTACTCCATCTTCTAGGCTCTCAGTCACTTAGCTCTGTGTATTGAGAAGAGCCTCACCCAGGCTGTGCTTAGTGTCCTGGTGGCTGTGGCTAAAGGTATGTAATCATGGTAATGGTAGCATGCCTTGGATTTACACAGACTTTCCAGCATTCTCACTTTTATCATCTCATAGAGGACAAGGTTTAAATCCATAAGCAGCAACTCCCCTCACCAAGAGACTAGGGTGAGCACTTTGAAGAGTGCTTGAACACAGTATTTTCCAATATTCCCAGGTGAAGAGTATTACCTGGGCACTTGTTAAACATTCAGATTCCTGGATCCCAAATAGACCCACTATAAATATGAATGCTTAAAGAAAGGTCCTGGGATCTATGTTGATATCAACAGCACTGGAGAATTCATATCACAAGACAAGGTTAGAAAACATTCTGCTAGAAAGACGCCTGTTGCTCTCATAGGCTCAGTGCTAACAGCTCTGGAAGGACTCAGTGACCAAAGTGCTGGGCATTTAAATGGTGCCAGACTTATAGTGTCAGATGTATATCAATAGCAGGGTGTAAGGGGAGGCTGGGTGCAAGATTCTACTTAGGCTACTTTCTTTTTTTTTTTTTTTTCTTTTAATTTAAGTTCTAGGGTACATGTGCACAACGTGCAGGTTTATTACATATGTATACATGTGTCAGGCTACTTTCTTGATCCTAGAGAGGTACTCCAGGTGGTGGTGAATCCTAAGGGACTGCAGAGCTAAGAGGAAGGGACAGGGTGTCCTTTAATAACAGCCCTTGGGCCCTCTTAATTGGCTTGGCCCAGACCTGGTGTAGTCTGGTAGTCTGACCCAGGTTTGCAGCTTGGATATGTTCTTCCTCCCGGGAACGTTGCTTGTCCGTTAGTGTAACAGTGTACAGAGTGTTTGTCTGGTTCCCAGAGAGTCTTCCCTGCCCTGAACCAGAGTCTTGGAGAAAAGAAGGTGGGGATGGACCGGCTAGAGTAAAGAGGCAGGTAGGAGGTGAAGTTATGGAAACTGCAACTAAGAAACTTGCACATTTCTGGGGCTATATAACTGAGCAAGGTGCTAGGATTCAACATAGTACTTTCATTTATAGGAATTAATCATACTGAGGGATAAGAGTTCTTGTTCTATACCTCAAACTTTACTTTCCCTTAGTGGTAGTAAGCATTTATAGAGCTAAATTCAACATAAAATCTTAGATTTTTGGCCAGGCAGTGGCTCACGCCTGTAATTCCAGCACTTTGGGAGGCCTAGGCGGGAGGATCACTTGAGGTCAGGAGTTCAATGAGACCAGCCTGGCCAACATAGTGAAACCCCATCCCTGTTTTATTTAAAAAACAAAAAACAAAAAACAAAACAAAACAAAAACCCTTACATTTTCAATGATCTTGTACCTTTTTTACTTTTAGAAGACAAATGATCATTGAATTAAATCAAAAGTTAGTTTTCAGTTATAAATCATTACTGTGTATTTTATGCCCAATAACTTAATTATGTCACTCTGGAATTGATGAATTTGAAGAAACATGGAAAATTATATTGGTTATGGCTGTGAATCTAGTGATGTGAAGATGTTGGATTTATGTATGTTAATTTGATTCATATGCAAGTCAAAACATGCATATTTTTAATCAGCAAATGGTTTAATATGCTTTCCACACTTGCAAAAAATGAAAAGTACTGCAAGCTATTTTTTGCCTTGTCATTCATTCTGTCAACAGTACTTATTATGAATGTGGTACATTTGGGTACAAGGCAGAGTTACAAAAGCAATAGAAAATATGTCCCTTTTGTAGCAGAAGATAGAATAAACTTAAACACAATTTTTTCTCACTTTATGGTTTGAGGAGTGTTTCTATAAAATCGTGTGGGTCATTTGAACTTTTATGACTCAAAGATCTCCTAAATATTAAAAATTCAGAGCTGATTTATAACCATTTTGTTGGACCTTCCATTGCTATTTTTTATTAGTCATTCATTTATTCACTTTTTATAAAATAATATTATTCACCCAGCATGTGTGAAATACTTGCAAGGCAGCATGCTACAAAGAAAGCTTGATCCTTGACCTCAAAGGGTTTACTGTTTACTAGAAAAGGTAGCTGAACTATTAATGAAAGCTCGGGTCATCAGCCTGTAAGGCAGCTGTGCTCTCTCTCGCTCTCCCACCGCCACAGCCCAACTCACCTCAGCTGTGTTGAATTCTCATGTGAGGCTTGTAAGAGGACAGAAGTGAAGGTGGGCTGATTTCTTGCCCAAGACTGTGTGTGCTAGACAGTCTTCCAGCTTCCTGAGCTGCTTCTCTAGAGCTTCTTTGTACCTCCTTCCAATTAGACCAGAAACTGGTTTCAAGCCAATCCCATAACCTCCTGACTCTCTCGATAACATATTAGTAAAATTATTACATAACTTTGTCAAAGTTAATTTATAGGTTAAATCCAAATAGCGTTTCTGTTCTCAACAGCTTTTGCTGGGGTGTTAATGATCCATTAGTGAACAATTAAGTTTACTAGGGAAGCAGTTCCCTGTTTAAAGGGGATGCTTGGATAAATTCCTCAGCAAAGTAGATCCTTTTATATGTGATAATGTCTTTATTTTTACAATTATATTAGATTTTCTTTTAATTTTATTTTAGATTTGAGGGTTCATGATTCAACTTATATGAGGTACCTAGAGCAGTCAGATTCATGAAGCAGCAGTCATCAGTCTGACTCTAGGTACCTCATATAAGTGGAATCATACAATATTTGTCCCTTTGTGTCTGGTTTATTTCACTTGGCATAGTGTTTTTGAGGTTCATCCATGTTGTAGCAACTATCAGAATCTTGTTCCTTTTTAAGGCTAAATAACATTCCACTGTATCTGTATATCATATTTTATTTATCCATTCAAACAAAATGTGAAATATGTTGATGGCCACTTGGGTTCTTTCCACCTTCTGGCTATTGTGTTGCTATGAGCATTGGTATACAAGTATCTGTTTGGGTCCCTGCTTTCAATTCTTTGGGGCATAGGCCTAGGAGTAGAATTGCTGGATCATATAGTAATTCTATGGTTAGTTAATACTGTAAGGAACCACCAAACTTTTCCACAGTGGATGCGCCATTGTATTTAAATTTTAAAACTTATTCTCTCGGTCTTGATGTCATTCAAATAAATGATTCAGATATAAGGCATTAAGACTTGGTTAATTTAACTAATTTTTATTCCTACTAACTGCACTTGGTAAATGCTACTGGTATAGAAAAGAAAAATGAAAAAATAAAAAAGAATTAATTGGAAGAGGTGTTTTTTCACAATCCCATTTTGAATATTTATTATACACATATCACACTTTTTTGGAACTGTAGCACTGAATCCATTCTAACCCATGTTCTTACTTCTGTTTGTCTACTTTTTTCCAGGTACAATCTTAGGGCAGGAACTATGGAAACAAGTGCGTTAACAGATGTGTTTTTTTGGTGTGTGTAAGATGTGTAAGTTTTTGTTGTTGAATCAATTGATTCTTTATAATAAAACCTAAATGAATATCTGATTAATCTGCTAATATCTATTCCTGTTTCTGGACATTAAATTCAATGTTCCAGTAATTATAGTTCCATCAGAAAGGCATATATCATAGAAGCAAAGCTTTTAGAAGGTAAAAGAAACCAAACGGTGACAGGAGAAATTATTGGATATGATTAGCATGCCCAGTGTTAAATGGGGCAGATTTCATAAGGAGCTGAATTATGCTTAACTCTGCAAAATACTTAGATTTTGGTGACAGATGGAAGTGTGGAGTTTGTGGACTGGGGAATGGCATTCTGAAATTGTTTAGAGGTAGGAATGTAAGGGAACATGCAAGTACTTTTGCCTTACAAGAATGAAACAGGCCAGGCATGGTGGCTCACGCCTGTAATCCCAGCACTTTGGGAGGCCAAGGTGGGTGGATCATCTGAGGTCAGCAGTTCGAGACCAGCCTGGTCAACATGGTGAAACCCTATCTCTACTAAAAATACAAAATTAGCCGGGTATGGTGGCACAGGCCTGTAATCCCAGGACTTGGGAGGCTGAGACAGGATAATTGCTTGAGCCCAGAAGGTGGAGGCTGCAGTGCCCTTGACCAGGTGGCTGGTAGACTACATCAGGCTGCTGCTAAAGTCACAAGAGTATACGCATGCATTAACAGCTATGGACAAGGCCCACAGGCCTGTTGTTTGCCTACCCTTGCAGGGTGGCCGACCAACAGCACACCACTGGGGCACTGCAACACTTATGTGCTCTGCATGGTTGCCCTCTGTCCATTGAGAGTGATAGGGGAACACATTTCATTGGACAACAGGTACCACAATGGGCACAACAAATGGACATAAAGTAGGGATTCCATGTGCCATACAAACCACAAGCTGTGGGTATAATTGAGTAATATAATGGGCTGTTGAAGGATGGATTACACTTGCATGTCGTACCACGGTCTTTGCGGGGCTGGAGTTCCAGGCTGGACCTGGTGCTCCAAACCTTGAATGAATGGCCATGGAAAGGTGGCCCAGCCCTGGTGGAGGTTTTGTTACACTAAGCCACCACCCCCATTCAGTTGCAGATATATACCAAGGATGACCTCCTCCAACCAGGTATGGGGATGAAAGGTAACCTGTTATTGCCTGCCCCAACACCCCTGAAGGCAGGGGAACAGAAAACCTGGCTGTGGCCATGGACCCTCCAAGCCCCCCGACTGCTGGTGGTTGGCTATCAGAGCTCCCTGGGGGGAGGGCCTACAGTATGACTCACATGTCACTCCTTGGGTGTTCAATACATGGCCCCTACAGTTGACTGTTCATAGGGGAACAGTCAGGGAAGGAACCCTCCTCTGGGGGACGTATGCGTATCTGGCCTATTGTGAGCTCCCCTGTGACTTTGGCACAGATACAGGACTCAAAGGAACCATGGGGAGTTGAGAAGATGTGGTACCATCGCTCAGGGCAAAAGCCCTTGGTGGCTGCATTGTTATCCAGGGATGAAAGGTTAGCCTGTATTTTGCCTGAGGGATATGATTTACCTCTGTTAGTATCTGTACCTGCTCTTTCATTTCAACTGTAGGTTAACATGCTCTAACTGCATTTGAACTGGACCCACACCTACGCTGAGGTGACCAATGTTTTCATCTGTTGGATCTGCACTGCCCTTCCATCAGCAGCTGCAGATGGCTTGCCTTGGCACATATATTCAGCATCTGCAGAGAACTGGACATGGCTGGAGACCTGGGGTCCCATGGCTGATGCCTGTAAAGGCAACACGGCAAGCTTTGGAAAAGGATGCTGTCAGACCCACAGCATGCCCACCCCCTGGCTGGCCTGTAGCATTTATGATGGGTGGGGCTGGCTAGTGGGGGAACATGTAGTACCCCAAGCCCAGGTGCTGTGGTACATAGAGCAACATTGGGGCAACACCCCTGTGGGATGCGTACCCGTCATGGCCTGCGCAAACATAATACATGTTACCACAGTGAAGGTATGATGGAACAAGCGGGCCCATCAAGGTTGGGCCCCAATGGCTTTTGTGTCCCCTGGGGTCTGTGGGGACACAGAGTAGCCTTGGCCTTACCTACCAGTGAACTGGACTGGACATTGTACCTGGGGGTGGCCTTACCTGCCACTGTTCTCCCCAAGTTGCCCAGATAGCCCGCATAACTGGGAGGTGCTATGCTCTCAGTTTGTGCAAGTGCAACGAGCCCCCTGGTGGCTCTACCTCTTGGCAATGACTATCCCTGGAGCGGGTGTCATAACTGTAGAAGCAGAAGTTACCACTCTTGCACAGCACGCCACTTGGGCTCTGAATTACACTTGAGTGGCCCTCCTCCTGTTAACAGATGAAGTTGATCAGATCAGAAAGGTGGTATTGCAAAATCAAATGGCCTTAGACATAGAAACTGCTGCCCAAGGAGGCACCTGTGCCCTTTTAGGAACACAATGTTGTACCTTTATCCCTGACAATTGGTAGAACGTAACAGCAGCTCTGCAAGGGGTCTCATGGCAGATTAAGGCAGCCGAGAGCCTTACTGATGATCCCCTGCAGAGACGGTGGGTATCCCTAGGCTCTGGCCTACGTTGGGCCCTAATAGTCATAAGTGGCATAGCTGGGATCCTAGTAGTGAGGTGTTGCTCTCTGTATTGTTGTGGGTTATGGATTCAGGGCTCTGCCCTATGGGCACGTGTTCCTGCCTGGAGGATGCCCTAGGCGTAGGGGGTGGAGTGTAAGGGAAATGGCTGTGCTTTAGTCAGGAGTAGGCTGAGGCAGCCTTCCGGCGCAGCATAACTCAGTGGGTTTGGAGCGCAGGTACGTAGCTCCACAAATTATGTAACCAAGCCATGAGAGGCACATTAGGTGATCACCCATGTGAGCTCGTGCTGGGCTTGGAGCCACTACTGTCTGTAAAAGGTACAATTACCCTGCTAATGCTATACATATGGCTTGTTCACACCCAAAGAGAGGGTAAAGCCATGTCAAAACTGTCTGTAATCCCTTTAGTGTTTTTCCAGCTACCTACCACTCGCCCACTGATTCCCATTGGAACTCAGTTAGAACCTGGCAGCTAGCTTATGGGAACTTGGATCTCAGTTAGAACCTGACAGCTAGCTTATGGGACCAGAGGGAAGGCAGAAGAATCAGGAGGTTCCCAAAGGTCTCAAGGGCAGCTTCAGGCTTGTCCAGGGACTGCAAGAAATGAACTCCAGGTGGCTTTTGGTCTCTTTCTTTGCTCTGCTCAGTATCAGGAAGTAAGCTTCTAATTGGCTGAACTTGTGTCATGTGCTTGGCCCCTGGTAAGGTAACATCAGGGCCTAGTGCCTTGATCCACACAGGTCTAGCTATCTCCAAAGCAGTAGGAAGCTGAGGTGCTATTACCAGAAGGTGGAATGGCAGAATTAAAAAAAGATCAATTACTGCTCTGTCATATTGTGTGAAAGACAGAATTCATTTTATTGTACAAATGATTATAATTGATTTTTAAAAGTGAAACAACTGTGCTCTACATATGCTTGTTCAATCATATTTACAAGACAGATATGCCCTATTTTATGTTGTTCCTGGGGATCTGAAAACTGGTCTTTAGTAGGTATGTGTGGGCACAGGGCAAGAGGGTCACAGTAGGTGGTAAATCCTGAGCGATCAGTTAATTGTTTTGTTAGAGAAATAGACCATTTAATTGCTCACTTTTCGACCAATGAACAGAAGGTACAGTATTTAATTCATTAACTATAGCAAAAATATAGTTTAATTTTATATCATAGCTAACTAAAAAGTATTTTAAGTTGACCTCATTTCATAAAGGATTTGAGGTGAGAAGACCTTTTGTTTTAATCAAGGTTCTTTGATTTGAAAATCTGAGATACTCACTTCAAAGTAGCTAAAGCCCAAATGGGATGTGATGAATGATTCCATCTAAAAATCTCATAGACCTCAAAGACAGAGTCCTCTTGAAATCTAGAAGCCTCTTGAAATTTAGCAGGGAAAGGAGCCTTTCATAGCACAAAATGCACAACCATACACGGCACCCAGGCTGTCAGACTCTGCTACTGTTTTTCTCTGTTTAGGTTTCCTTCCTCTTTCTGCAGAGGATGAGGGAGAGTCTTGGCTTCCTCCTGGAAATGCGGGCCCACCCCCAGCTCTCGGGTAAACACTGCCTGCACTTCAGCCGATGGCAGGTTCCCTTTGTTACTGAGACAGACCCTCAGGTTGGCCCAGCCTGAATCTACCAGGACCCCATCAGCTGTGAAGTACAAACCTGGCTGGAGGTGGGAGAGCACCTTGTGGTTGCGAAGGTCTGAGAAAGGGGTGGGTGTGATCTGTCAGACACCCTAAAATGTTTCCCTGTATTGTCTGAGACAGAAACAGCTGGGGAAGAAAGGGGGTGGGGGGTGCGGGGAATAGAAAAAACGTGGTACTGAGAGAAATGCAGAAATGCTGGTGGTGATTCAAGAGGAGAAAATCAATAAAGGCTTGGGGGAGAGCCTCAAAAGGTGTTTAAGTCAGGATACTTTCAGTTGCACGAAACGGAAAACCCCTGTCAAAGTATCTTAACCAAGAAATTTGTCTCATCTCACAGGAAGTCGTGAGGTAAGGCGACCTTTAAGGTTGGTTAAGTCAACCATACAACAAAGGCTGGAAGGCCCCGGTTCTTTTCATCCTTCCAGTCTGCCATCCTTGGTGTGGTCTTTGTCATCAGGCTGTAGAGGATCCAGGCATCACATCCAAACCCAACCAAGTCCAAGGGCGAAAGAGATCATTTCTTAGATGCAAGGAAACCTCTAGCAGATTCTTCTCATGGCTTGTTGATCAGAATTGGGCCACCTGCCCATTCCTGAACCACACATTAGCGAGAGGAATGGGACTGCCAGGTGTGATGCAGAGGGCCAGTCTTCCCAGAGCATGTGACTACTTTAAGAGGGGGACACTGAACACAGCTGCTAGGGCTCGGAGAGGAAGGCGGCAGGAGGGGTGGGGAGGCAACCAGCAGGGCGGCTACAGAGAAGCAAAAGAAAAAGAGGAGCAGAGAGGCAGACAATGACAGAGCCCAAGAGGAGGGAGGCAGGAAGGTGGGCGGGAACCATAAAGCACAGGTGGAGACAGACAAGCTCGTTAAGTTTGGTGTCTTAGGTTAAAACACTGTTGTCATATCTTGCTCCTCAGCCAGGCAACTATTAGAAGAACACGCTTTACCTGTTTTCACTGCCACTTGAAGGGCTGATTAACTTGTCAGTAGGTAAATTTATTAAGCATTTTTCAACCTCAGAGTTATAAGGGAGGTGGCCTTAGCAGTATTCAGACAGAAAATTTCTCTCCTTTTCTCCTTAAAATAGATCAGCATTTATTGAGTTGTGAAGGAGTTGTGTGAAATGAATATGATTACTTACTTTCTTACATCTTTATGTATAATTTTATCTTCTTAATTGTAAAAGCAATATAACCACATTTAAACATTGCAAACCAGAAACATGAAAACAAAATCACCCACAGTCTTATAACTGTTATTATTTGGCAAAAATTAACTCCTAACTTTTTTTCATACAATTGCATACCATTTTGTAGATTGCTTTATTTTTGAAAACATGTATATCATATACATGTTACAAATTTCAAAAACAAACTAAAGGGATTATTTAAAAATAAAACAGGTCTCTTTCCCATCAATATCTTTAGTCCCCCAGTTTGCCTCCCATTCCACGCTAACTCACTGTTACCAGTTTATTTTGTTTTCTTCCATATATAGCATACCCATTAACAAGGAAATATGTGTATGGATATTCTTTTGCCAACAGACCTTATCTTTTCACAAAATAATAGCCTACTGTGTACACTGTTTTTGTTCCTTTTAAAATTTAACAATATTACTGGAGATAATTCCATATATAGTGCCTTTAAAATTTA
Organism: Theropithecus gelada; assembly: GCF_003255815.1. NCBI lineage: Eukaryota > Metazoa > Chordata > Mammalia > Primates > Cercopithecidae > Theropithecus > Theropithecus gelada. The sequence continues at coordinate 96,099,005 of NC_037672.1, read as the reverse complement.
ACATTATAGGCCGGCGTGGTGGCTCACGCCTGTAATCCCAGCACTTTGGGAGGCCGAGGTGGGCGCATCACAAGGTCAGGAGATCGAGACCATGGTGAAACCCCGTCTCTACTAAAAATAGAAAAAATTAGCCGGGCACAGGGGCGGGCGCCTGTAGTCCCAGCTACTCGGGAGGCTGAGGCAGGAGAATGGCGTGAACCCGGGAGGCGGAGCTTGCAGTGAGCCGAGATTGCGCCACTGCACTCCAGCCTGAGCGACAGAGCGAGACTCCGTCTCAAAAAAAAAAAAAAAAAAAAAAAATAACATTATAATGTATTCATATATGCCACATCCTCTATAAGTAGTATCTTCAAGAGCTGTAAAAAGTATGAGCAAATGACTCATTCATTCCTTTAATAAATATTTATCAACCACCTGCCATATCTGCAGAGCTCTGGTGATTCTAAGATTACCAAGAGTTAAGTCACACCCTAGAAGGAGTCACAGCAGATTGAGGAGACAGGTAGGTAAACAAGTTCTTACAGGCAGCCTTTAAGTGCTGGGATGGAAGAACACAGCGGGTATTGAGGGAATAAAGAAGGAGCCTCCCAGACACTGAACCCAAGTAGTAAAGAGTAAGAGGAATCAGCTCACAGACAAGAGACAAGGAGAATGCCCCAGGCAGAAACTCCAAATGACATGTGCAGAGGCACAGAATGTGAAGAAACACTGTGGTCCAAGTAACTACAAGGAATTGGATATCACCCCTACTCTCTGATCTTTAATTTCTGGCCAAGTCTTCAATATAAATAATGCTATGATATACATCTTGCAGTATATAACTTTTTCCATCGCTGGGGTATTTCTTTGGGTAGATTCCCGGAAGAGGGACTGCTGAGTCAAAATGTAGGAGCACTCTGACCTGCTGTAGACAGCCAAAATGCTTTCCAAATGGACATACTGTTTCATAAAGACACCAACAATATATGTGCTAACCAGTGCTCATTATTTTTGTATCTTTATTAGTTTTAATGTATACTTCTTTGATTACTAATTTCCCCATATATTATTTTGATTTCTTCTTATATGGTTTGTTTTCTGTTTATACTCAATCACTGTGATTCTAAATTTTACTTTAGCTCTATGAGCCCTACTTATAATATAGATATTCAAGTTTTTATTTTTCATGTTTGCTGCCAATATTTTTTTCTGGTTTAGCTTACACTAAAAAAAGTTGGACATGTAGAAGTGTTTAAGATATTACCCAATCATATTCATTGATTATTTCCTTCTATTGCCTCTAAGTTGAGAAGTACTTCTATTCAGAGGTTTGACAAATATTTTTTCTTCTGGTCTGCTTTAAAATATATTTAACTCCTTAATCCTCCTAGAACTTATTTTGGATATATAAAATTAGATAATTCAATTAGTTTTTCCACACCCCTCCAAATTACCGATTAGTTATCTTACCTTTCCCTTCTCCATTGATTTTTCTTTTTAAGACTTTATTTTCTTAGCAGTTTTAGTTTCACAGCAAAATTGAAAGAAGGACTGCATACTGTATGATTCCTTATATATGGCATTCCGGAAAAGACAAAACTACAGAGACAGGGGGACAGTAAACATCACTGGTTGCCAGAGACTGGGGGGAGGAAGGGATGAATAGGTGGTGTACAGAGGACTTTTAGGGCAGTGAAAATACTCTGTGATACTATAAGGTTGGGTACATGTTATTCTACATTTGTCCAACCCTATAGAATATACAGCCCCAAGAGTGAACCCTAATGTAAACTATGGACTTTAGGTGATAATGATCTGTCAATGTAGGTTCACTATTTGCAGCAAATGTGCTACTTTGGTTGGGGATGTTGACAATGGGGGAGGGTGTGGGGTGAGGTACATGGGATATCCAGCGATTTTTATTTCAAAGATAAATCCACTTAGAGATCAACTCAGTCATCAATTCCATCTAATTTCTGGTTCTTTTGAAATGTGTCACATCAGCTTAGGACAGACCTTTCTTCTGACTCATCCAGTATTCCTGCAGCGACTGTTCTATTTATATACAGAATTACAACATAGCTCCAATAGGCTTAGGTAAAGCTTGTCAGTGCCTTCCTGTGAACGAGGAAATCTGCTGCTGAAAGACCTTACTTTTGAAGTCTACCAGATTGGTGGTAGTATGGCCTGTGTTTCGAGTGGGTGAAGAGCACTTTTGAGGGAGAGAGGATTATTTCATCCAAAAGGCTGAAGTCACTGTTATCCCGTGTCATAGCTTCTGAGGTACTGAATGAGTAGGATCTCCTGGTCCTCCCATCTCTGTGGGTACCTGGTTCATACTTGTGACCTTACTATAGCCTCAATCCTGCTGAAGCCCAGGACTATCTCTAAGTGTGCTTTATTGCAGGAAAAAGTAGCTTCTTGACTAGACAAAACTTGACTGCCGGTTGTCAACTAGCCAGTTTTCGAGAACAGTGAGAGGCTGTTACGTAGGGAAACCTTATAACTAGAGGCTCTCAAACTCAAGTATTTAAGTATCATCTGGGGAGCGTTTTAGATTTCTGTGTCCAGGACCGGGTTGCACTGGGTGGTGCTGGAAAAATTTTTTGATCTCACCTCCTTCTAGCCTTTTGAATCCTTAAAAATATTCCCATAGACAATTACACACAGTCCTGGGCGGTTCTTCTCCTTCCATGAAATACCGGTACCTGCTTTGCCAACACCTATGAAAGTGCTCCAGGAGGAGGGCGAACAAGCAACTAATGAGCACATCTGCTCAGGTAGGGTTCCAAAACAATTTCCAGCCACCGGTTCTATTCTTCCCCAGAGTTCAAAAGCTTAATGGTTCGTGATCCAAAAACCCAATTCAGATTCCCCAGAAGAGCTCCCTGGAATCCGTTGTGGATTCTTTCCTAGAGTTAGGAGGCAGGCAGGTTTCTTAGGCACTATTCTGTCGGGGTAGGGGGGAGCGTGCGCTGTTCGGGTTTGTGTGGTTGCAATAGACCCTAGGGCGAGGATTGTATGCCGGGCCAGGACTCCTTTGGGCCATCTCTTTTTCCTCCTCCCCATTTCTAGGATAAAACCCATTTCTCCGGTAGGTGGGGAGGCTGGGTTAGAGTCACACGGATTAAGGAAGCTTTTCTTTGCAACGTCCCATCCCTTCATCCTTTCCTCCCACTTCCCGTGGCTCTTTTCTCCACCTTCCCCAACTACCCCCTTTTCTATTCAGCGAAGTCCACGACTAGTTTCCTTCCCTGTCCAGTGGCACCGCATCTTCTCTAGCCGCAGAAGCCTGTTGTGGAGGAGGGGGCGCGAGTGTGGCTACCCCGGAAGGGATGTGGGGGGTGGCTCGCAGGTCCTCACTCACCCAGCCCTCTCCCCGAGGAGCGACTCTCTTGCCCGCGTCCCTCCAGAGCTGCGGCCGCTCATCAATCCCAGTCACTCTGCCAGGCTGCTCCCCGGGCGCCCTTTCCTTCTCCTTCTCGCCTGTGGTCCTCCACCCTCCCACCCTCTACCTACTCCGCAGCGGCGCTCGGGGTCGGCGGTGCTCGGGGTTGGCCCGAGAAGGGGCGGGGATAAAACGAGCGGTGGAAGGAGGCGGCTACGTGGTGCCACTGCCGCCCGGGAGCGCCCGACCCCGTGCGCGCGCGCGCCTAGCCAAGGCTTGGGCGGCGGGCGGAGCTGCGGGCGGCGCGAGCGGAGGAGCAGCCGGCAGGGCGGGCGGAGCGAGCGGCGGGCGGAGCGAGGGGTGGGAGGGCGCGCGCGAGCGGGCCAGCAAGCAAGCGAGCGGCGTCTCAGCCAGCATCTGCAGCGGCTGCCTTTGCCCGAAGCCCAGGGACTAACCGACGGACCGACCGCTTGGCGCACGGACGCGGGCGCTTGCTTTGTGTTCGGGGCTAGCTTCGGCGAGGCTTGGGCTTGCAGCGCGCGGCTTCCCCGCTCGCTCGCGGCCACCCCGGCTCCAGCGGCCTCGGCGCGCGAGGGGCTGGAGGTGCGGGAGCCGCTCTCCGCCGGTCGGTCCCCGCGCGGCTGAGCCTGGGCCGCCAGCGCTGCGGCCCCCTGCGGCGTCCCTGAGCTCCTGCTCCCCGCCGGGCTGCTCCGAGCAACGGTGCTTCGGGGCTCCAAACTCGGGCTGCCGGGGCAAGTGTCTTCATGAACCCAGAGGATGTCCGGGAAGCACTACAAGGGTCCTGAAGTCAGTTGTTGCATCAAATACTTCATATTTGGCTTCAATGTCATATTTTGGGTAAGTTGGAGTGCTCCTGGAATTCCAACTATTGTGGCCGATCGATTCGCGACGATTTCCCCCACGTTGCTCGTTGCCTTTACTTTTCGCAGCCCCGCAGGCGATTGCCGGAGCAGCGTAGAGGCATTCGCCTTCCGCCTTTCCAGCTTGCGCGTTGGAGAGATAAACATTTAATCCTTTCGAGGAATGGGAAGAGGTAAAAAGAGAAACCGAGGCGGAAAGGGGGCACCGAGGCCTTCTGGTGGCTTTTTAAGGAACGAATAGCAGGGATGCAGATAAAAGAAAGGGTTCGGCAGTTTGAGAAATGAGCAACCGCACGAATTGGATTTGCTCCGGGTGGGATATGGATGTTGGGCAGAGCGTAGTGTCATAATAGGGAAGGCTAATCGGGCGCAGCCGACCCTGAGGTCCACCTTCTAACAACGATCTGATTGGACGAGGGCTTGGCTCTGTGTTGCCGCGGCTGGTCTGTGCCATGCTCAGCGTGTATCTTCTTGCACCATCTCGGGCTTTGTGTAGGATGCAGATGCTGTGGTATATGGTTCTGTAATGTGCACGTAAATAACGTTTCCTGCACGCTCTCCTCTTTAGCTGGAAAGCGCTCCTTGTGCGTAATGGACTGGCCAGTGGGCGTGCGGGGTAGAGAGATTTATTTATATGTATATATCATTGCCAGGATAATAACAAGTCACCGTCAACACATATTTCAACGTGCTCGTGCCCCACGTCCTCATTTTTACAGGAGTGACACAGAGCGGGCCGTTTTGGGAAAACCTTTGGAGAAGGAGAAGGTGTGCGAGGAGGTGTGCGAGGCATGTTTCATTGGGAAACCGAGAGAGCAAATGCTTTAACACAAGGTTCAAATTATGCTCTGCTTGGGACTGCAATGTGTTGGGCACCTATTGTAATTAGGCTGGGACGCCTGCTCTTTTTGTTTGTTTTGATTCTTTTCTTTGATCTGGCAAACGTGTTCAGCAGCCAGACAAAGAGTTCTCCAGGACAAGGGGAAAACGTTGGTTCGAAGACCATGTTATTTTTCTTCCCCTTCTCATCCCATCTCATCCTCTTCCTCAATGGGCACCCCCTTTTCCATGGAAAGTAAAGATGGTGGCTGTCTGGGTGGGGGATTCTCTAAGTTGCTGTTCAGTGTGAGGTAAACAATGATCCAACTGCAGGATCAATAATTATTCACAGCAGTTTGAACACGGAATGTATTTATTTGGATTCTCCTTTAATTTGGGCTGTTTGCTGTACATATATACATCTGTGAGAATAGTTGTCAATACGGCTCTTCATATTCTTTTTTTTGTACCGCACTCTTTCCAGGTTATTTTATTTTCTGTTTTCCATAATAGTACCTTGCATTGGTCATGTATGCTTTGTGATGGGGAAATGGAAGGGATTGGAGACCACTTTCCGTGGCAGCATGTCATCTGTCTTCAGGACTAATAAAGATAATGAGGGGATACATGAATGGATGTCATATCCGATCATTCCACAGGCAGTTTTTTGCCAGCGTTGTGCATGATTGCCGGGAGCAGTCACCCACCTCCTTGCAATTAAACACTGCTACAAATACAGGAAGAAGAAATTATTTTCTTTCTTTACCCCTTCTCCGTTTGTGAAAATGTTTTAAAGTGGTGGGTAGTCACGTTTTTGAATAAGATCATCTGATTTGATTGGAACTTGAAACTTTGTGACTTGGAGAGGCACGGACTACCGAACTGGTACTGATTCTTTTTGGGATAGTGAGTTCAGGCCTCTTGTTTCTACTTGAACATTTCTAAAAGTTGCACATTTTAGCTCCCCAGCAACAAAAAGCACCCAGGGACTTTCTCTGCCGTCTCCTAGCAGGGGGTGGTAAGGAAGTAAAAGGATTTGGGCCTGTTTCCCTCATAGTTTGCTGTAATTTTGTAGAGTGCACAGAGATAAATTTAGCCCTTTCTATGGATTAGGTTGCAGCAAAACCCCTGGAATTGTAGAGAGCTTCAAAGAATTGCAGAGTGCTTGCATGGAGAAGTTCAGAATAGAGCCGCATCTTTTCTGATTGTGAAGGTCTTCATAAGTGGGTGAGTGAGTATGGGAAGCCTGAAAGGAGACCTAGGCTATGGGACTAAACCAGCTGCCCCAGGCAGAACTGTTAAGTGGATATCTTCGTTATGAGGGCCGTTCACTTAGCCTGCCTCTTGCCTTCCCTTCTTCTCCTCTCTGTGCCCAAAGCCTTTCTCTCAGATACTCCCTCATACCTTTCCTGTCCTGCTCTCTGCTCCAAAATTACCCCATATTTAAATTTCCTGCTTTTTAATACCATGGTCTCTAGTGATGATCAACAGAAAGGCAACCATATGGTTTTGGTTAAAGTAATTCAGACTAAGATGTTAGTGACTGAAAAGCCGGGGTCAGTAGCTTAGCAGCTTGCTTCTGAAAAGTTGCACACTTCTGCTCTCTACAGAGTCACCAACCTGTCTGTGATTGCCAAAAACAGCAGACTCGGTGCTACTCCAATACAATTATGAAGAGGAGATTGCCAACAGCATGGTTTCCTAATTGTTCATTTTCACACTGAACTGCTAGACTACATTTGACATACACACTGGTGACATTTACAGGTATAGTTCTGGTAAAATAAAATTGAACATATGGTGGCACCAGCACCGAGAGCTTGGTTCTTTTTCTGATCAACAGTTTGGCTCTTTGTTAGTTAACTGCCTGGGCCTCAGTTTCTCAGCTGTTAAACTGAAGGAACTGGACAAGTTATAACGTTCTTTCTAGTTCTTACACAGAATGAGTTTCTTGAGTTCCAGTATGCTGGAGAAGAAAAATAGAGTTTGGCCATGAATATATAACAGAAGTAGTATATGACTCCCAGGACATTTGATAAATTATAGACATTTTCTGTTAGGGAGACTTGTCTGAAGACTAGTTTTATTGCTTTCATTTCTTCCTCAAAGATCCTTCCATTTAAAAAAAAAAGAAAGAAAGAAAAAAAAAAAAAAAAAACCAAGGCCGGGCATAGTGGCTCGCGCCTGTAATCCCAGCACTTTGGGAGGCTGAGGCGGATGGGTCACAAAGTCAGGAAATCAAGACCATCCTGGCCAACATGGTGAAACCTCGTCCCTGTGAAAATACAAAAAATTAGCCGGGCGTGGTGGTGGGTACCTGTAGTCCCAGCTACTCGGGAGGCTGAGGCAGGGGAATCCTTGAACCCGGGAGGTGGAGACTGCAGTGAGCCGAGATCGCGCCACTGTACTCCAGCCTGGCAACAGAGCAAGACTCCGTCTCAAAAAAACAAAACAAAAAACCTTTCACTAATTTCTTCTTGGCTTGTTCAGTTCCTGGTATAGTATCCGTGCTTTTCTCTCCCTACTGTGAATCTCAGATGTAGTCCTGGGAGTCATTAAATATATTTTTATTATTAGAATTACAGCTTCATGTATAAAATCTGAATCCTTTTATATAACAGTTGTAATGATATTCTGAGTAACAAAGTCAACATCTTGTACAGATTCCTTTCTCATTAGTTATCACAGTGTGGTGGGGGAAAAACTTGTTTTCTGTGTTATATGTTGGAACAACTCAAGACAGAAGGGGATTGATTTTATTGAGGGTGTCACCGTACTGGGACATTTGTCAGAAAACCCTGAGACTGCTTTGGGTTTAGGGGAGGGAGGAGAAAGAGGGTATTGTTTTAAAGTCATTTCTTTTGGGTACTGAACCTCACGTCCCATCACTCATCATTAATAGATACTTTGCCCTTTTGGATTCTGGCTCTTGACTCTTTTGGATTCTGGATACTTAACTGTTCTAGGCAAGTAAATTGATCTCAATATTCTGGTTATTTATTGCTACATAACCTCCAAGCTTAGTTGTTTAATACACAGTTGTTTATTATTATAGCTCACAGTTCTGTGATTTGGCCAGGCTCATCTGGACAGTTCTCACTTGGGGCCTCCCACAGTTGTGGTGAGATGTAGTTGGAGTTGGACTTATCTGAAGGCCCTTTGGGGCAGGATGCCCAAGATGGTATACTCATATGACTGGCAACTGATGCTTGCTGGGAGCTTAGCCAGAGTTGTTGCTGGAGCACCTACACGTGGCTTCTTCCTGTCTCTAAGTCTTAAAGAAGCTTCCAGCCAGTTAAGGTTGCACTGAGAACTGTCAGTGCCACTTTTATCTATTCCACTGGTTAAAGCACTCATGCAGATTGCTCAATTTCAAAGGGTGAAGAATTAGAAGCCACCTTTTGATGGAGAAGTGTCAAGGTCGCGTTGCAGAAGGTCATGTAGGTTGTGGCCGTCTTTGAAAAATATAGTCTACTGTATTAAGGCACTGAGCCTTAATTTCTTGTTTATAAAGGAAAGATAACATTAATGGTGTTGTAGTTTCAAAGATTCAGTGAGATCATGTTTTACTCAGCATAATATTTCAATATTTAACAAATGGTGAATATCATTATTGTTATTCTCTCCAGATTTTATACTGGTTCCATACAGGGCTATAGAACTTCTAGAATGCCTTAGTCTAGTACTTTGACATCATTACTACTAGGTAATGATAATACCTTTAAGGTCTGGCAAGAGGATGAGGCAAATGGATTCAATAGTGACTTGTTAGGAAAAAACTCGATGGAAGCCGTGGAATGATTTGGGGGAACCAAGTCATTTTTCTATTTTCTTTGCTACAAAGGATTAGAAAAGCTTCAGATACTTGAGGCCAAATTTCTCTTTTGATATGCTTTCAGATATTACATTGTGTCTTTAAGTGCAGGTTTATTCAGGGTTGATGGCAGGATCTTGCCTCTAATTTGCTTCCACGAGGCTTAATTCAGAGAGGAGGGAGACTCAGGAAACTTTGGTGGGGAGGGGGGGCGGGCATCAAGTAGGAAGCCTTATCTTATGATTCACTATAAATTGCAAGATGTTCTGGAATGATGATACATCAGCAGTTTATAAGTCATAATTTTTGTTTTAATTTGCTAGACATCTGTTAGCTTCGATAGCAACCATATGGGAATCTAAATTGCCTTTTGAATTACAGGGAGATGGTAGGAAGAAAGCTAAATATGGTTATGAAAGTGTCATATGGGAAAAGTGTAAGAAAGGTATAAAGTGGGGAAAGTAATTGAATATAGGCTTGCTTAGGCTGGCCACTCCCTCTGTGAGGCAGTATGAAGGCGCAGAAGCATTCTCACTTGATGATACACTCCACAGACTGAAATGAAGCCAAGTGGGGAGAAGTTGGAAAACCAAATAATGTTTCACCCACCATAAAATTGCCAAAATGTTTCACTTATTTAGATGGGTCACTTTGTTTTAATGTCCACAGTAATAGATAGTCCCTGGCAAAAGGTGAAAGCAATCTGCATTTTTAACAGAGCTTTTCACTAATGATGTTTTTCTTGTAAGCACCCCACAGAGTCTTCCAAGCATATTATATCTTTGTGACAGATGAAGAAATTGGAGTACAGAGATGTGGAGTAACTTTTGAGGTGTTGAAGAGCATGTCAAGGTTTAGTTTTAGAGTGTTAAGTCTCTTCCGTAATGATAGCCTCAGCTTTTTGGGTGGAGACTTATTTTAGAAGATGCTTGTTATTCTAAAATAAAACATCAAGTAAGTCATTTACATCTGTTCATAATCGAAAAGTGATAAAGTTTTTGCATATGCCACGATTACCACCACCCACAAGCACAAAAGAGTTAGGATGAAAATGTTCTTCAAGAATATGGTGGAATAATTGTAGCCTATTGAAAATTCATAAACGAAAATTGGAGTATTATAGACAGTATTCTTGAATCACATGTTTTTTTCTGTGTGTAATACTGATGACTGTCTTAAAATTTGTAACTTCCAAATCATCATACTCCACTGGATTATAAGGGCTTCAAGTGTGGGGGCTGTCTCACTTTCATAAGCCCAGTTTCTTGCACATTGTCTGAAACACAGTAGATGTTGTAATAAACATTTGGGCCAGGCATGGTGGCTCACATCTGTAATCCCAACATTTTAGGAGGCTGAGGCTGGAGAATGACTTGCGCCCAGGAGTTTGAAACCAGCCTGGGTAACATAGTGAGACCCTATCTCTACAAAGAAAAAAAAAAAAAGAAAACATTTAAAAATTAGCTGGGTGTGGTGATGCATGCCTGTAGTCCCAGCTACTTGGGAGGCTGAGGTGGAAGGATCACTTGAGCCTGGGAGGTTGAGGCTGCAACTGCACTCCAGGGTGACAGAACAAGACCCTGTCTCAAAAAAAAAAAAAAAGTATGTTGAAGGAAAGAATTACAAATCATCAGAAAGTACGTAGGAATCATCTCCTCTAACTTCCTAGTCAGTGAAGCATTCTCCGTTGTATCCTGCCGACCTTTCTAAGCATGGATCTGTTTTTGGACCGCTTTAATTGTAGAGTTTCATCTGTTTTCAAACTAGATGTAATCTGTCTCCCCATAATTTCCATCCTCCTAATTTACTGTTCATTTTAAATTTTTATTTGGAAACATCAAACCTATAGGAAAATTGCAAGTGGTATAGAGAACTTGTTTTTAATCCTGTTTGAGAAAAAGTTGCCAGCACGTTGGCTATCACACAAACAGTTTAGTATGTATTTTCTGTAAACTGAACTATTCTCCTAGATCACCACAGTGCAACCATGAAAGCCAGAGAATTACCAATGATACATTAAACCATTTAATCCTTAGACTTCATCCAAGTTTCCCAGTTGCTCCAGTAATGTTTTAAAGCAAAAGAATCCAGGTCAGAACCACACTTTGTATTTAGTTCCATCTTTTTAGTCTCTTTCAGTCCTTCACTATCATGCTGTTGACACTTTTGACAATTATAAGCCAGTTATTTTGTAGAATGCCCCTCAGTTTGTGTTTGTGCCATTTCCACAAGCTTAGATTCAGGCTGTGCATCTTTGGTAGGAATTGTACAGAAATGGTGCTGTGTTCTCGTTGTACCCTATCAAGGTGGCATTGATTTCTGTTTGTCCCATTACTGATGATGGTCACTTGATTAAGGTGTTGTCTGCCAGGCAACACCTTCTTTGTAATTTATAAATATTTTATGGCAAATTACATTGAAACTATGTAAATAGCCTATTCCTCATCAAATTTTTAATCTGTTATTTATTTATATCAGTAAGAACTTATGGTCTTCCTTTTTTCAGTGTGTTTTAATGTTACTCTCATCACTTACTTTATTTAAAATGGCCCTAGGTTTGGCCAGTGCAGTCTTTTCACATTGGCTCCTGTGCTCTTTTAACTCCCATCAGTCTTTGAGCACCATCTTGCTCTCTGGCGGAATAAGATGTTCCAAACTCATTTCGTGATTTATCGGTGTCATCTTTTGTATCAGCCATTTCTCCAAGGAGCTTTTGAATGGAGAATGGAATTTAGAAGCCAAGATCTGGTTGCTTGGTGTGCTCATTGCTATTAGGGTGTTGCTACTCAATGTATGTATATACACATGTACATCTGTATTTCTGTATCTATGTACTTTTAAAACCATGAGTTTATAGTCATACCTGAAATTCCTGTCTGAAACCACAGGGTTTATTTTTTCCTCTCCATATTTTATAAATGCTTTCTTTGACAGTGGGATTCCTGGTTCCCATTATTCTTAACAGTTTACTTATTTGGTAAATCTCCCCATATGTAACCAGTCTTCTGCAGCTGCCACCACTTTTCCTCCTGGGGCTGCCCTCCTCAGCTGTTAGTGCTCTAGCATCCTGTGCCACCACCCCATCCCCATATGGATACCTTTCTCCCTGAGATACCCTGCTCGGGACTTCCACAGCATTCCTCTTCCTACCTTTTTGTAAACAGAGGCCTACTGGATTGGACTGACTTACCTAATGGCTTTGAATTTTCAGGAAGGAGAAGGTGAAGAGCCTAGGCTACTCTTGAATGATATAAAATAAGACTTACCTTCCTTCCCGATGGTCCTTCATTATTTTAAAATAGCCATTATGTCATTCCTAAACATTCTGTTTTCCATCTTTAAAAGCTCCTAGTTCCTCCTTGTGTTTACACTAATGATGTTTTTATTGTAAGCATCTCAAAGAGTCTTCCAAACATATTATATCGTTGTGACAGATGAAGAAATTGGAGTTCAGAGATGTGGAGTAACTTTTGAGGTGTTGAAGAGCATGTCAGGGTTTGGTTTTAGAGTGTTAGGTCTACATATGCTGTTTCCAGATTGTTCTTTGCCCTGGTCATGGTGCTCTGCCTGGGGTCCCATTTGGACACACCTGTATTAATGCAGCAACCAGAATGAAACACGTTGTTCACAGGCTTTTTAACCATCTGAAGAGCAGCAGGCTCTTGAACTCTCCCTTCAGTCCCTAGGCTGTGCTGTGTCTGGTGGCAGAAGCCTCTGCTACTGTCTGGAATTGACTTTGAGTAAGTTACGTTTACAGATTAGCTCCTCAGTTGCTCATCTAAAAGAACTGGGAAAATAATTTTTTGCAAAGTTGTTACCCAGTATTATGAGAGATCATGCATATCAAAGTGCTTCATAAAGGGTAAATCTCTAAATACAAATACTAGTTATTAACCCAGGCTAAACTGCACTTGCTTTTCCTGGCAGCCAAGGCACACTGTTGGCTTGGATTGACTTTTTAGTGAAATAAAACCTTCACTTTTTCAAGTGAACCTATTAAACCATCCCCCTAAGCGATGTGCCCTAACCCTCCAGTTAATTATTTGAATTTAGATTTAGTTCTGTTTATTTCTCCCATTTAAATGTCTTATTCTGGCCCATTGGATTTCACACTTGCTACCAGCAATCCTAGGCTTCCTTGAGGTGTTTTTGGGTGGGTGGGTCTGTACTGGTGGGGTGTGGACTGAGCAGTACCTCTTTTTCCCCCAAGAAAAGCTTGGTTGTTAGTTTGATATTTTGGAATGCTAAGAAAGATTTTGCTTGAGAAAAGGGGTCCCACCGCTTAAGAAAGAAAAGAACCAGTATTCTAGCCTTTAGATATTTTTGAGTCTTGATGGCCAAAGTACGTTTAAAAAAAGAAATTACTGCTCGTGTGGGTTTTTCTCTCTTGGAATTTCTTCATGCCTGGGAAGTCCCTCTCATTAACTAGGGGCCACTTCTGTAGGATTTGTAGAGGACTACGTGCTCGCAAACCAGACGTTCCGATTAAGTCCTGCTCTTGCAAACGAAGCTGGGCGTTCCTTCCCTGCAAACAGGGAGGACAAAGGAGCCAGCTGCAAACAGCAGACCCTGGGGGTTTGTTTATGTGTAAACATCTTGAAAATCCAGAAAGTCAAGGAAAGGTCAGAAAAACAACAATGTGTCTTGTGACTTGGCAACATTCCACAAACGACTATATAAAATAAAGTGGAGCACACCATTTGGGGCGACCGCCATGTTTGTCTTGTCTTGTCTTGTGTTGTCTTGTGTGTTCATTCCTTTGTTTAGGAAACACGCGGACCCCAACAAGGATTAGTTGATATTTCACCCCTTTATGTATGTAGTGTGGCAGCCTGATTAGTAAGTTAGGAAATTAGTAAGTTAGGAAATTCTTCTCACTGGGAGATCTGGTTCAGTAGGTCTGTCCAGGATGGGGCCCTGGAATTTCTGTTAAGAAAAAAATCAAAACTTCCTGTAAGTCATTGTGATGCCCAACCTAGTTTGAGACGCTCTAGCTTATTTTTCTTGGGAAGATGTGGCCTCTCCTTCCCGTTGCTCCCTGGAGGGGATGTGTGGGGAGAGCTGGGCGTGGGTGGTGTAGAGCGGTGACCATTTCAACTGCACTGGAAGCTACCGTTATTTGCTTACGAGAAAAAAAAGGTGACCTATTTTATCCCTCAGGGAATTTTTTATTAATCCCAAAATGCCAGTTTATTTTTAAACCTGAAAGCCCTAAAAACAAAATGAGAAAAATCTCTTGAAAGAGAACCTCTAGTGCTGCAATTAGTATGCTAACAGTGAACATCATATAGGGCTAGAAGCTAGCCATTTATTCGATAGGCACAGTGAAGAGCTAGACTTCTGGTTCCTTTGCCCTGCTTCTCCTGGACCACTCTGCGTGTGTCAATGCAGTTGAGTAGCTCTAACTACAGACACTTATCAAGAGCAGACCACCCCTCTCCTTCAAAAAAAATCAGCCTCCCCGTCCACTGTCCCTGTTCCTTTCTGCCTCCATTTTCTGGGGCTTTCTCGTTGGCCTCTCGTTTGTGGGAGGGGAATTGGCTTCTGCGTCAAGGTCTGCATGACAGGTTCGTTGAATTCCCTCTGCTATAATGCTGTGGAGGGGACATTTCTTTTCCCATATCCAAACTTGCAGCACTGTCATGAAGACAGGTGACGGTAAAGCAAATGCAGAAGACCCAGACATGATATTTGCTAGTGTTCTTTTTTTTTTTTTTCTTTTGAGACGGAGTCTCGCTCTGTCACCCAGGCTGGAGTGCAGTGGCACGAACTCGGCTCACTGCAAACTCCACCTCCACCCAGGCTGGAGTGCAGTGGCCTCATCTGGGCTCAGTGCAAACTCCGCCTCCCAGGTTCACGCCATTCTCCTGCCTCAGCCTCCCGAGTAGCTGGGACTACAGGCGCCCACCACCACGCCCAGCTAATTTTTAAAATATTTTTAGTAGAGACGGGGTTTCACTGTGTTAGCCAGGATGGTTTCAATCTCCTGACCTCGTGATCTGCCCACCTCGGCCTCCCAAAGTTGCTAGGATTACAGGCGTGAGCCACCGGTCCGGCCACCACCAGTGTTCTTTAGAAAGCTTCAGTGTGGAATATCCGGGTTATGTGTAGTGTTTTCCTGTTATTTTCTTAACTTTCTTTTTTTCCTTCACCCCCTTTAAAAGAAAGTTAGATCTTTGATTATGGCTGGGTTCCTAAAGTAGAAATCTTGAAAAATACAATTTTGAATAAAACCCTATATTATTTCTCTGAGCTGTTTTACTGGGTCTAACACCACTCCTTTTTAAAAACAGAAAAACAAACAAACAAACAAAAAACCACAAAAAAACAAAACAGAAAAGCCAACCAAACAAAACCAAAGCAGAATGGTATACAAACCCTATGGTTAGCAATGTGATATTATCCATATGTACATAGAAGATTGTTAATTATGAATCACAAGGTATAATTTTTAAGTAATGTAATCACTAAGCCCAATTACAAAATGATATTTTTGTGGATGGCAAAACATCTACAAATGGCAAAACATTTTGGCTCTCTTCATTGGAAGGGAAAAGTGATGTTCTATACCACTTCCAGCTACTATTTACTATTTTGATAGGTATTACAAGGCATAGGGCTCTTTTTACTTGTTGGAAAATTTTTCTAAATTACACTTGGCACTAAGGCTTGAATTTCTAAAAATCTGGAGGGAACAGCTGGTGCTCTAATAAATATTCAGGCCAGCTATTTTAATGTGTTGTACTCAATTAAGTAGTCCTAATAAAAGAGGAATACTTAAGCATTTCTCAAAGCATAATGTTGTGCTTCCAACAAAAATTTCCTCAACTGTTGATATTTCCCCCTAAGCAGCCTTAAAATTTAATTCTACCAAGTAAGTAGTCTAATCACTGATGATGCATTTAATGCCAAAATTAGTTCTGTTTTAAGGTATAGTTGTATCAATATGGCCCAGCCTTTTAACTGGAGACTCCATAGGTCACTGACCTTTTAGAAGAATTCTTTGTGTGGTTCAGTATGAGAGAGTATTGAAAGATTCATCCTAACTTGGGCATTCTGGTACCCTTGTGGTGGGAGGACAGAAAGTCTGCTGTTAAGGAGTTTAGACTTGGAGTGTGTCTGGATTTTTACCCAGCTACGTTCCCAGGCTTGTGACCTTAGACATTACTTGCCCACCTTGCAGTTAAGTCTCCCTTTCATCTGCAAAATGGCACGTTTAGTAGTATTAATATTATTAATAGTAGTATTAAGATAACGTCTATCTTGGAATCATGAGGATTTGAGGAGTTAATGTGTGTAAACTGCTTGGAATAGTCAATAGGTATTAGCAATTATTATACTGTTTTCCTCATAATTTCTTTTGGTTATTTTCCCTTCTTTCAGAATCATTAAAATAATCTTACATTGTAACATATATTTTTTGTTCTCTGTAATATTCTGCCTACATAAGCGCATTCTCAAAATAACTAAAAGGAAAAAAAGATCTAACAAATGTTCACAGTGTTCTTTTCATTGTAATGAGTGGCACGCAGTTCTTATCATGGATGCCAGACCATGAATTCGCAACTATTGTTTGTTGTTAATTTTCCCTTTTTTCTTTACCCAGTTACATTCACTATTTTCTTTGCAAAATCAAAGTGTCTCCTATTAGTATTTTGTACTGGGAAGTTGAGTTTCTGATGGATAACTGTGGTGTTAGGCTCAACACCTGGGTGGGGTGGGGAGGATAGAAACCCTTTATCAACATCTGTTAAGTCTGGGCATTCTGGAACTATCTAGATGGGCTGTAAGTAAGTGTCTTTAGTTCTTTATGGTATCATAAATCCTGCATATTTGGGTCATTTTTTTTTACTCTGTATTTCAGGCAAATTCTTTAGATTATGAAGGTGAAACTTGAGTCAGTGATCCAGATAACTTGGGTTTTCCCCTTATATGTCCTTCCAGCTGATGCAGAGCTAGGATTTTGGATTGAACTACCTGGATCATTGACTAATCATCTTGGTGAATGAGAGACTCACTGGCTTCTCCTCTAGGGCATAATGAGATGCAATGAGAGCTTGTGCTTTTTTTGCCGCCTGTACTGTCCTCTGATACAGAAGACGCAGGCTGTCACATTTCCAAGTTTCATCTTCCATATAACTGGGCTCAGCATTGAGAGGAACGCCAGGGCATGCTAAATTAGTAGGTACAGGGAGCCTTGTCACTCATTCCCATGCAGAAGGCATGCTGAAAACCCCAGCCCTTCAAGGGGAAGTGGGGGATAAAGGGAGAAGTCTAAGTAGAATTTTTACTATAGTTTTTATTAGTAAAAAAGAATGATGTATGTAGCACCGTAGGAACAGAAGCATATTTAAAGTCATCTCTAGCTTACCAGAAACACCCCTAAAACTGCTGGTTTAGATTCATTAATCAACCTTACAGTCCTCAGATGGGTTGTGACTCCCTGTTGCGTAAACACCAACCATGTTACCTCCTGGTCCTCCTGACCTCCACTAGCTGATTTCAGCGAGTATCAGGACTTAGGTCGCTACCTGATGATCTAAAGCAACAAGTCCAAAAGTTCAGCCATTCGTAAACTACCTGCATGGTTTTGGACAAACTCTTGTGTCACCCCATAGTTTCTCGGATTTTATTATGCATATAAGTAGCATGGGATATGTTGTTCAAATGCGGATTCTGGTTCACTAGGAGTGAGAGGGGCCAAAGATCCAGTATCTTTAACAAATGCCCAGGTGATGCTGATGGCTCTGGCCCACTGATCTCACTTTGAATTGCAAAGATATAGTCTGTCTGAAACAATCTTTTCTTTTAAATTGACTCTGATTTGAAATCTTAAATACATATATTTAAAAAGGAACGTAAAGAGTATCACTATTCAAATGCATATAATGACAATAATATGACTTATTAACTTCTAGGTAGCTGTTGGTGCCTGCTGGTAAGCCTGAGTCAGAGGCGTCTTTTCTTTTGTTATAGTGGAGGTTAACAAGTGTACCAAGTGTTCGACATTCTGGCATCAAATGGAGACTTTCTCCTTAACTAGTCCAGAGATTCAAAGATAATTGAAAAGCAGTGACTTTATATTGAAGGATATTTAATGCCACGTTCTAAAACTGTCTCTTCTGGTACCCCAAGTCACTAGGGAATCTCACTTTGGGGAACACTTGTGTTTGAGTAATTTGCAGCAAGGCGTGCATTTATAAACTGAAACCTATTAGTGAGATGGATGGATCCCTAGAGGTAAAATTGTTGGGGAATGTGTTTAAATGTTTGCATACTCCGTGTTCTGTTTTCTGTTGGGAGTGTGGGAAAGAAGAGGGGCATCCCCCATTTCTGAAAAGTTGCTAACTCTAGGCCCAGTGAGTAGTTACATCTTAGTTATGAGAAAGAAAATGCTTTGGGAGATTGTATCTCAGGCTAGCAGGAAGTCAATTTTAAATGCTTAGGAACTGTATCTCAGTGGGCTTCCTCCTCTCCTTTTCCAAGTTGCTATAGGTATTGCTTATGGTCAGCTTTGGAATGAGTCTATTTATGTAATGCATTTTTAAAATAGGGTGCTTTTTATTACAAAAACAATAAGGCAACATCAATATTGCTTTTTTAAAGGAAACTTACCACAATGTTTTCTTTCGGTTCAACTGTGTTGAAAGTGGAAACTCTTCGTCAAGTGCTCCGAGAACAGTGAACAAACACTTTAAAATGAAAAAAATATTTTAGAGTTTCAGTTGTATTCCCCTATGAGGACTTGAATTTAGCAAACCTTAGTTAATTAACTTGTGAAAGGAAAAATGTTCTGTTACATTAGTGGCTTTTAAGCATTTCTTCTGACTTTACTGGCCTTTCCCCCTTAGGACAACATTTAAAATAAGTGTTTTCAACATACAGAGCAAATACCTTGTGAATAAACATCAATTTCACACAACCAGAAAAAAAAAAAAAATCAATAAATCTCCTTTAGGCATTTGAAACACTGTACTTTTAAAGGGAGGAGTTATAATTCAGTAACAGGAAAACTAAGCCCGAAGAAACCAGGCTGTTAGTTTTAGATGTTTTTCAGCATGACCTTATAGAGGCAGAAGACTGGGGCTGGGAACTTGCTGAGGACCTGTTTCATTATTGGTGCCCTACTTATCCAAGGATGGGCAACAGCTGCCCACAGGGCAACTCCTGTGAGAAAGCCTACTCTGTTTTTGTTTTTAATCTCATAACTGGAATCCTAGCGAAAATAGTGTTTTCTTTGGTACCAAGTTCTTTTGGCTTCGTCTGTTGGGTTTTGGAAGAATAAATTGAATGAAGAGCTATCTAGATGATACAACTGTTATGTGGCATTTTCATATTTTTTCCTGACCCTGCAAGATTAATAATCCCTAATATTCTCACTATATGCTGTGAGAGTTTTGCTGCCCAGCGAAGATTTGAAACAATTGCACAAAAATTTGAAAATGGTGTTTTACTTGTCATTTTTAAAGATACAGAATCATTATTTTAGAAGTGAAGGGATAGGAGTCTGAAAACAAATTGAAATCTATTTTGTGAAATACATACATATGTATTCCACTTAAATATTGATATAGTTGGTTTTTGAAATATATATTATCAGTATATATCCTTGATGCTTATTAAATACTGTTCTTTGTCCTTGGACTTTTTAAAAAAAGTACAGTCATGTATCACTTAACAACAGGGATGTGGTCTGAGAAGTGAGTCGTTATGAGATTTCATCATTGTGCAAACATTGTAGAGTATACAACACAAACATACACGGTGTGAAGCCTACTACACACCTAGGCTGTATGGCGTAGCTTGTTGCTCCTAGACTACAGACTTGCATAGCATGTTACGTAATGAATACTGTAGGCAATTACAACACGATGGCATTTGTGTATCTAAACATACAGAAGGTACAGTAAAAATATAAAGGATAAAAAAATGGTACACCAATGTAGGGCACTTACCATGAATGGAGTTTGCAGGACTGGAAATTGCTCTGGGTGAGTCAGTGAGTCGGTGAGTGAAAGGGAAGGCCTAGAACATTACTGTACACAAATGCAGACTTCATTAACACTATACTTAGGCTACATTAAATTTATAAAAAATGTCTTTCTTCAATAATTAACGTCAGCTTACTGTCACATTTTATTTTATTAACCTTTTTTAAGCTTTTTTACTCTTGTAATAACACTTAGCTTAACACATTGTACAGCTGTATAGAAAGATTTTCTTTATATCCTTAGTCTGTAAGCCTTTTTTTAAAAAAAATTTTTTATTTTTAAAACTTTTTTGTTAAAAACGAAGACAAAAACACACACGTTAACCTAGACCTACACAGGATCAAGATCATCGAGACATCACTAGACAATAGGAATTTTTCAGTTCCATTAGAATCCTATAGGGCCACAGTTGTTCCGTCACTGATTAAAATATCATTACGTAGGCCGGGTGCGGTGGCTCAAGCCTGTAATCCCAGCACTTTGGGAGGCCGAGATGGGCAGATCACGTGGTCAGGAGATCGAGACCATCCTGGCAAACACGGTGAAACCCCGTCTCTACTAAAAAAAAATACAAAAAACTAGCCGGGCGAGGTGGCGGGCGCCTGTAGTCCCAGCTACTCGGGAGGCTGAGGCAGGAGAATGGCGTGAACCTGGGAGGCGGAGCTCGCAGTGAGCCAAGATCGCGCCACTGCACTCCAGCCTGGGCCACAGAGCGAGACTCCGGCTCAAAAAAAAAAAAAAAAAAAAATCATTATGTAGTGTGGGACTGTAAATATGCACTCTCTGGAGGAAAAAAGAAGAGAAACTACCTAAATGACCATATCATCTCTAAATATTTTCATTCATAAGAGACTAAAATTTCTTTACCATAGTATACTATGAATATGCAAACTAAACGAAAGTTGTTTTAAAGTTAAAAGCTAGAGATCTGTTTTAGAGTCTAACACATAAGCAGAAAAAAAATTTTTTTTGTGGTTATTAGTTGGAGGCTAGAAAAGCAACTCTTTGAACTATGAAATTACTAAGTCTTAGCTAGAGACCCCAACAAATCATTAATTATTGCTAAGAATCTTTTAAAATCCAGTTTTAAAGTTTAAGTGTTGTTTCTTTGGAATTTTTTCCCTCACCTGCCCCCTTCTTTCTGTGATTCTAATTACAAATTGAGAAGACAGAGCTTTTTACCTTTAGGGAAGCTAAATCTCTTTCTTGCTCTAAAAAGGTTGACCTGCTGATAAAGAACAGAAGGTTGGACTTCTTTTGAGCAGGAATAGCTGTGCAAATGCTTATTTCATTGTTCTTTGGCCAATCTTTTTAGCACCCAAGTATTAAAACTAGCTTTAATTGGTCTTTTGCAGCCCTGATTGTATAATCTTAGGACTTACATGTCGAAAGAGACCTTACAAATTATTTGGGTCCTAGTTTTTACTACTCTTCATCACTTTGCCTACCCTTTTCATAGTGGAATCCTTTGTTTTCCTAACCAAAATTTTAAGCAAAGACCCCAGTTTATAAAACAAGGAACAGAGCTTCTATTCTGGGAACCCAGCATCTTGGTATCACTGTGTAGGAACAGTGTGCAGAGGGGACAGGGGGAGTCCCTGTGGATTTTACCCATGGGTGGAGTTTGAGCTGAGACTGGTGTATAAGGCATCTGCTTACTGTTTATATGTTGAATTAGGATGAAGTTGGCACTTGACCTATGTTCTTTGTAGGATGTGTGCACGCTGAATTGCCCAAGTTGCCAAGTCCCAGCACTTTGACTCCATTTGGTTCCGCTAAATGGTTTTGGCGCAGTCGTTTTGATTAACATCAACCTTGCTTATGTTAAGAAACTATTGAGGTTATTTATTATGCATTACTCTCATGCTTTGGAATGAGCAGACTCAAAAACCTCTGCTTCATATGGATTCCATATGTGGCCTTTAAGTTAGCAGAAACACAAAGGTTTCCAATTAATTTGCACATAAAGTTGCATGTTGAGTAAATTAAGCTTGATGGCATAGGCATTATTTGAAATTCTTTGTCATCTTTAATATTGTTTATATTTCATTTAAACAAGCTATTAGGTGTTTGAAGGTTCTGTGGTGATGAATATAACCTACACATTCACATATGTCCTGTTTGGTTTTTTATTACAGAATGCAGATATCCATGGAATTTATTTTATTGTTTTGTACTGATGAGCTCCAGATAGTAGGAGATTATATAAAAAGAGGGGATATTTACTTTTTACTTCTGTGATTTAACTTTTTCTCCCCTCCTCTTCCCAATGCTAGGCAGAGAATATTACAACGTGTAAGACAGTGGTTAAGGGTGAGACTGCCAGGGTTTAAACATGGACCTTGATGTGTCCAGGCTGTGTGACCGTGGATGGTTACTTCATCACTTTGAACTATTCCTTTTGGGCAAAAAGTGGGTAATATTAGTGGCAACCTCTAGGATCATTGCAAAGATTCCATGAGATGATGTACATCCAACCCTGAGCACTCAGTGAATGCTGACGTGATAATTAAGGGACTAGTAGGTGACCACTCAGGGGAGTTGCAGGCTTTTGGTTCAGTGTCACCTGGGAAAAGGTGTTGTCAGTGTCCGGACCCGCAACTTTCCTTGTTAGGAAAGTGTACCCTGTATAATAGAACTTGTCACTAATGCCATGCTTCGTTTCCTTTGTCCCCCACCCATTGGAGGAGAGTGTATCTCCATGCTTTCCTTTGGCAACTGGATCTGACGGTTTTCTCATCCGGGCAGCTGCCATGTTCCTCTCCTCCTGGACCATAATTTCCTCTCCTGTGTAGCCACAGCTGTCCACCATGTCCATTCCTGGTGTGACCTGGCCAGTCCTTTCTTTCTGGATAACAATGCCAACATTTCTTTTTTTTTTTTTTTTTTTGAGACGGAGTCTCGCTCTGTCACCCAGGCTGGAGTACAGTGGCCGGATCTCAGCTCACTGCAAGCTCTGTCTCCCAGGTTTATGCCATTCTCCTGCCTCAGCCTCCTGAGTAGCTGGGACTACAGGCGCCCGCCACCTCGCCCGGCTAGTTTTTTTGTATTTTTAGTAGAGACGGGGTTTCACCGTGTTAGCCAGGATGGTCTCGATCTCCTGACCTCGTGATCCGCCCGTCTCGGCCTCCCAAAGTGCTGGGATTACAGGCTTGAGCCACCGCGCCCAGCAACAATGCCAACATTTCTTATGTCTTACCTCGGGGATCATTTTGAGGCCACAGACCTACCTGTTTCGTTTTGTTTTTTTAAAATGGTAGTATGTACGGAACATTACAGTTTCCATAAAATCATGTATATCAATACGCCTAGAAAACTACCTGAAATATAGCAGCTGTCCCATAATTACTAATTAAAATACGTTAGTTGAATCTGAAGTCATTTTCTTAGCTTAGGAACAGAATTAGCATCCATCTGGGTCTCTGCAAAAATTTGTAATGTGTAAAAATAGGCATGTTTAGGAAGTTGCTTAATTTATTAATATATACTTCATTTTTATGGCAATTACAGATTCTCTAATTGAATTTATATTTGCATGATTACCGTTTTTTTTTTGTTGTTGTTGCAAACGATTTTTATGGGCTACTGAACTTTAAGGAATCTGGCATTTTAAATTGTTCTTCACTGTCTGAGAAGTAAAAATTTGTGTAAAAAAAATCACTGATGTTATAGTAAAGGAACGCTCCCTCCCTTCCCTAAGTTAGTGCCTTTCAGAGTGTGAGCATTTGTCAAGTGGAATTCTGTCTGATCCTTTTTCATTTTCTGAGCTATTATAAGTGCTTTCTCTTCCTTTAACTATCATAAGTGGTTTTTCTTCCCTTAACTAGGTAAAGATTTCTGTAACAATGTTTTGACCAGATTGAGACCAGCTTCTGTCCTATCCACTATTCATTCATTTCTTGATTTCTGGTGTATTTCTAAACATAGATCAGTTTCCAGTGGTGAAGAAGGTGAAACAGAAAGGAAGGAAAGAAGCAACAGCTGGGTTGGGTCACCATATTGAGGGAAGGATATGCTTGTGGGGAATCTTAGACTGTGATGTTGGAGTAAACAGTTAAATTATGGGGTGAGGTCAAGTGAGATGGCTTATGCTTGTGATCCCAGCACTTTGAGAAGCTGAGGTGGGAGGATTGCTTTAGGCCAGGAGTTCAAGAACAGTCTGGGCAACAAGGTGACACCCTGTCTGTACAAAAAAGAAAAAAATTAGCCAGTCACGGTGGGCTGTGCCTGTTTTCTCAGCTACTCTGGACGCTGAGGCAGGAGGATTACTTGAGCCCAGAAGTTCAAGGCTGCAGTAAGTTATGAGTGTGCCAGTGCACTCTGGCCTGGGCGACAGAGCAAAACCTTGTCTTGATAGATTAGATTAGATAGATAGATAGATAAAATAGATAAGATCAGTGTTTCAAAATTCCTTTCCAGTGAGAGGCCTGCGCTGCTGCTTTTGTAATCCATGATGTGGAGAGTGTAGCAGGGGGTTCATGTGGAGGAGCTGCTGAGACCATGAACCCCGTAAGGATAGTCATCTAAGTTTGGGAATACACACAGATTGTTGGGAGACACTTCTGCATGGGTCTCTTGTGCTCCTGCATGTCTTACTGAGTACACCAAGAATGTTCTTTACCTGGGCCATTTCTTTTTTTTTTTTTTTTTGAGACGGAGTCTCGCTCTGTAGCCCAGGCTGGAGTGCAGTGGCCGGATCTCTGCTCACTGCAAGCTCCGCCTCCTGGGTTTACGCCATTCTCCGGCCTCAGCCTCCCGAGTAGCTGGGACTACAGGCTCCCGCCACCTCGCCCGGCTAGTTTTTTTTTGTATTTCTTAGTAGAGACGGGGTTTCACCGTGTTAGCCAGGATGGTCTCGATCTCCTGACCTCGTGATCCACCCGTCTCGGCCTCCCAAAGTGCTGGGATTACAGGCTTGAGCCACCGCGCCCGGCCTACCTGGGCCATTTCTTAGTGTTGTGTTTGCAGTGAGCAGCCTTGAGGGATGAAGTAATGTCTTTCTGGGACAAACACTCACTGCTTATGCAGCTGCCATCGGGGCCCCTCAACACTATCTCCACTGGACTGATGTAAACATGATGCTGGTGTTGTCTGAATCATGCTGTGAATAATAAAGTCCTTTGTCCTTGACCCAGGAATCTCGTGTCTTCTGCCAGCTTCCATGAAACAGTAACAGGCTAACTTATTACCTTGTGAGTAGGGTAAAATCAAATCAAGACCAGATACAGGTGGAGCTACCAGGTGAGCTGAACGCGTGGCGGTGCCTGGAGAGTGGCGCTCTAGAAAGGGCATGGAAGCGCCATGTCCCTTGCCCCATACCTTTACCTGTGAATCTCTTCATCTGTATCCATTGTAATTTTTTACAAATAATAAACTAGTAAATGTAAAATAACCAGAACAAAGAAACCAGATGCCAGTGTATTACATGTAAGTTGATACCTAGCCAGTTAAATGCGTTCAGATGTGTCCTGTTTAGGAGATAATCACCCAGCCTCCCCCACAAAGTGTGGTTCAAAGGGTCATGGTGGGTGGCTCCTCAGAGCATCTCAACTCTCTTAGACTTGACGAAGGCTTCACGGGCATTTCATATCTGGGCCTCTGGCCAGTATATCTCCAGGGAACTGAGTGCCAAGGGAGACCAAGGCATCTTTACTGACATTGTTGTATCTTGAGTGAGGCCAGATGTAAAACTGACACATGGAAGTGCTTGATTTTTGAGTGTGTGGAGCAACAGGGTCCAGAGTTATTGGTGGCAGGGGCAGGAGAACTCATGGCATCAGGAGTCTAGATAGCCCCACTGGGCACGAATTACAGCTCAGGCAGAGGCAAGGCGCAAGGGTGGTCAGACATCTGGCCCTCAAAGAAGAAGAGACAGGTGGGAAAGTCCATGCCAAGACCATGGAGCACAGTTAAGGAGGAGCAGGAAGAGCCAATCTCAGAAACAGGCTGGCTCTGTGGAAATTGGACCGAGGCAGATAATTTCTTTCTTTCTGTTTCTTTTGACCTTTCAGCTCTGTTGGACTTGAAGGAAAGATAATTTCTAAGTTTACTTTTTGATATTTATAGGATAAAATGCTTTCAAGCAGTTAACCAGCCTATTGGAGAGTGACACTTAGATCACCTTGATGCTACTTTGGGCTAGAGAAGCATTTATAATTAAGTTATACAGTTGATGAAAGCCAAGTAAGAACGTTTGTTCAGAACAATTATTTTTGTGCCTTTTCTTTGTGATAGAGCTGTAAAAGTGTATTTACTTGTTAACTTCAACAAGATTTTCTCCTTCTCCCCTCAAAAGAATAATATATCTATATAGTAATTAGGCCTGAAATTAAGATTCTGGATTTAAAGAGGACTCCCAGGGCTCAAATACAGGAGACAAGATGTTGAAGCGCCACTCCTGTTGTTTGCAAAATGAATCTTATTGACATTTAGTTAAAACCAAATTCTAAATAATATTTAATAATATGTGAAAATTATTAACTGCCTGTGGTCATCAGTTGAGACCCATGATTACTGCTGGAATCCAGGGATACAGGGATTAAAAAAGAATGGATCAATAAATAGATTTTAATGGGGAAGTGTCTGTGGGAGAGTAACCTCTTATCCCTGAGGGCTGCCATGTACAGCTACACAGGAGGTGAACTGCACAACTCCCTGGAATGTGTGTGATGCTCCCTGGAGTTGTGCAGTGTGGCAGTGCTGTGTGCATCAAGGGCAGGAGCAACGGCAGTCCTTCAAAGACTTAAGTAAGTGGCATAGAAAGTGGACAGTCCTTTTAAGTTGCGTGGCTTCAGACTTTTCTGTTAGTGTGATAAGTACTGCCTGTGCCTCTCACTCTTTGAAGAACTGGCTGATGATAGGGCTTCTCAGGGGGAAGCTGGGAAGCTCCCTGCCAAGGGGGAGGGTTCCTAAGCCTGACAAGGACTGCTCATCGGGTACTTTGGTATCCTGTAGACTGGGCTAAGAAACCTCACACCAGGGTCCACTCTCCAGCTGGTCTCCACTGGGCCTAGGGAGACCAAAAGACCCTGCAGTTGCTGAACCTCTGTTATTGTACCTGTGAAGCCAAGTAAGCCATTTGTTCACTTGTGTTAAAGAACAAGCTTGATCATTCATGTTCAAAATAGTTAACTCTTGTTTGTGAATTAATAGTCTGGCTATAATTACATTTGACACTTCAGTCCAGTATATTCATCATGAAGAAGCTGCCAGCCACGTTTTTTTCCAGCAGTTTTACTTTACTTTCTTTTAATTTTATGTGCAAGGTGTTAGTTTAAGTGCACAGATTAATAGAGATAAATTTTATATGTAAAGTTATTTTTATTGCATACCTGTAGGAGTAATTTCTCACTTGCATTTGTTATAATACCTCCCATCCTTCCCCAAAGTGCCACTCTCCCCACTCTACTGCAGGAGGTTTCTCTAGTGGCAATTCTGATTGTGTCATACTCCCCTGCTTTAAATAGCTAAATATTCTTAATTTGGAAAAGATTAAAGCCCGGCACCATTATAGGAACCTTGCCTACTTGTCACTTCTCATATTTTCTCATCCATATTCTGTTCCACAGTCTTACCTGTAGGGAGCAAAGGTGTAGGGCATATTTGATGTCCATTATAAAATATTCAGGCTCCCTGGGTTCAAGGGTCCTCCGCTGTAAAGCAGTCCACTATGTATGCAGGTGTCGGTCCTTTTTCCACCATCCTGTGGGAATTGGGACTTGGAGAACTGCCACATTACGTACTTATTTACGTTTCTTGACTCTGTAACTTTGCATTTAACCTCTGCTTTAAGTTATATTTCTGCCATTTCTGTCTACCTTCCATCAAAAGTATGGTGTCTACCTTTACAATAAAAGATTGTAAAGAATAAAGAGGTAATGAATACAAAGCACTTACCTCAGGGCTTGATTAGCTGCTGTTGCTATTATTGTTACTCTTACAAGACTTGGTTCCAGAATTATACCCTTTGGGTACTCTTCCCTACAGTTCTTCTATCCCTACCCTATTATTTAGGGAGACCCTATTTAGCCATTCAGTCTTTATATATTCCTTATAGTTCTTTTTTTGGAAATATTTTTAAAATCATAAAGAATACCTGAATCTATAATGATACTAAAAAGAAGGAGTATTTGTTAAATTTTCTTCTGGCCAGTTGGATGGCATCTATAGAGAGGGGGCTGTGGAATGCTCTCAGCCAAAGAGTGCTAGTCTGGCATGTTGTGCTTTTTCAGTTTGAATGGCTCTAGGCAATCTGTTTTGCTGTAGTCTCTTTTTTCCCCACTGTTCAGCACCTTATTTTCCACCTGATGGTCTTTGATTCACAGCAAATTGTTTGTTTTCTAAAGGATAAATCAAAGGTGGGTTTAAATGGTTCAAATACAAGCTGGCTATTAAACTGTGAGTTTTACAAGCTGTCAAATCATATGGGCTGAGTTCTATCTAGCTAGATCCACCATTGGAACTATTCTAAGCCATGGTGAAAAGATAAAAGACATCAGCCAATAAATCCCTTCCTCATGTAGGGATTCATCGTTGGGATAGTACCTCCACAGGGTGTCCTATCAGGCCCAAGCTTGTCACCGTGACCCCTTTGGTGTTGAGTCAGTTAGAGGACCCATTTCTCACTGGTCTTTGAGTTCCCCACGGGATAGGACCTGAAGTGGGTTTTATCCCAAGCTTTGCCAGGGCCTGGCTTCTGGAAGGCATTCCATAAATTGTTTTGAATGCATGAATGACTAAATAAGAAAATGTGAGAGTGCTTAGTTAACTGTAAAATTAGCTAAATGTCAACTAATATTTTTTCCCTTTTATGATGTGGAAAGATATGCAGGTGCAGGAGTGGGAAGCTGATGGTGGAGACTGGGGCGAATGGAAAGTGCCTGTTATATATTGGCTGCCTCCTTACCGGTGCTTCTGTCCAGCTCTCTTGCCTCTCACCCTGAAAGGCTGTGGCCTGTCAGATCACTTACAGGTCTGTCTGTGGAGAAATCCTAAGCAGTATAGGGTCCACACTTCTGTGATCCATTTCAGTTCCAACCCAAAGGACTTTCTAAAGAATGGACATCTTTTGTCTCCTCTCCCACTCTGTCCACTTAGGTTTATAATCCCTTTCATTATCTTCTCCTCATTGTCCCTACCTCTATTCTGGTCTTCATCTGTAGAAATTTATCTGTCACCATTTTGGGTGTTCAGGATGCTATCTTTTCTCAGATCCTTCCTTCGTGTTTCATGGATACCTCCTGGAACCCTTTTTTCAGTGAGTTGGGAATATGTCTTACAAGAAAAGGAGGTGGTATATATTACACACAACTTAATTTGGGTCAAAGCATCTGACAAAGCATTTTTTCTCCTTATGTGTGGACTTATAGCAAGTGTTTTATAATAGCATGCAAAGCAAACCACATTTATTGAAAATAATACATTTACCCCAAAAAAGTACATTTTGGTGCATGTCAATTAACAGTATTTGAAATGAAAATTTTTCTAGAAAATTTGGGAGGTAACAGTCTCAGGAAAGGAAACTTTATATGCTATAATCCAGACATTCGTCGCAGACAGATTTCCTTTGGTGGCTTAGGTAGGGCAAGGCAAAAGGCCCATTGTACCCGTCTGCTATAGAGATAGCATATGAAAGAGCCCTCCCACTCCTTGCCAGTCAGGCCCTTGTGATGAATCTTGATACTCCCATGTGTATTTGCCTGCTTGTGCTGCCAAGGCCACTGAAAAAGATCAGTGCTTTGTGAAGTGAAGAGTATGATATAAAAGTTGTTAGTAATTTTTATTGTGATTGATCACTTTTTTTTTCTTTTCTTTTCTTTCCTTTTTTTTTTTTTTTAGATGGAGTTTTGCTCTCATTGCCCAGGCTGGAGTGCAATGGTACAGTCTCCACTCACTGCAACCTCTGCCTCCTGGGTTCAAGTGATTCTCCTGCCTCAGGTTCCTGAGTAGCTGGAATTACAGGCATGCACCGCCATACCTGGCTAATTTTGTATTTTTTGGAGAGACAAGGTTTCTCTATGTTGGTCAGGTTGGTCTTGAACTGCTGACCTCAGGTGGGATCCTCCCGCCTCGGCCTCCCAAAGTGCTGGGATTAGAGGCATGAGCCACTGTGCCTGGCCGTGATTGATCACTTTCAAGTACATGAGTTCTTGGCATGACATACAGAAGAGGATGGGCAGCGTTCCTTTTCTTGTCTGTGATATATTTCATGAAAATCCAGTCTTTGGGGGCAGTGGTTCAGGGTAGTGTAACCACTGTAACCTAAACCATTCCTGTGTGTTTATCAGATTTTCTCAAAGGGTGATTGCTGATCATTTTAAATTCTGTTTAAAAACAAAATTGTTCATCCAAATGATGAAATAAATGGGGGCCAGATATGATTTTAGAGATTTTGAATCCTGAGGAGGATTTGAGATTTGAATACCTTCTCTGTAGACTCAAGGCAAACTTCCTATATCATTCAGAACTCGCAACTTCATCTGCAATTGTATTACTGGGTGACACAACTGAATAGGTCGCTGCAAACACTGAGAATTATTGAGTTGTTGAGGTGAGTCTGTCTTGTTTAGACTGTTGAAAGGTTCATTGATTTGTGGTGAGGGAAAACTGTTGTAGCATAGTTTTAGTGTTTGCATTTCATTTTAACATTACCTTGCGAGGGATT
Source organism: Theropithecus gelada (assembly GCF_003255815.1). NCBI lineage: Eukaryota > Metazoa > Chordata > Mammalia > Primates > Cercopithecidae > Theropithecus > Theropithecus gelada. Next base: position 96,068,470 of record NC_037672.1, on the reverse strand, counting down.
TTTCATGCTGTACTAAGGAGATTACAAGGCCACCCTAAGGCGTTTTAGGGTTATATAAGGAACTGGCTTTGCTGTTTTATGTACCGGCCCTTTTATTTTCTGGCTAAGCCAGAATCTTGGAGACCCTTTCACCCATCACCTTTGAGTATTACCTTTTCAGCTCTCCCTTTGCCCTCACGAGTCCAACCAGTGCCCTGGTCTGAACCTCCATCCTCCCGGCTTCTTGCTGTCTGCCTTCCGCGTTCCTGCCTGTGGTTCATGCTTTGCCCTGGGCCTCAATGGTCCTTCATGTCTGTCTGATCACGACACCTCATGCTATTAGTGACCTCCACAGCTTCTACTGCTTTTGGTGCAGCCTCAAATCCTCCCGGTCTGTGCTTTCTCCTTTAGGGCCCACCTGCGGACTTATTCCTTTCTCCTCTTCCTTCTCTTCCACTCCAGTCCTCCTCCCCGTCCCCAGTCAAGTTAACCCTTGGAATATTCTGTCACACCACCCAGGACTTTTCCTTGAGCGCATACATCATAATTAGGTGAGGTCATTATTTTGCATATTTGGGTGATTATTTGATTGTCTATATCTTGTGCTAGGCAGACAACTTGCAGAGGGGAGTGGCTGTCTTTTTAATGCAGCATTGATGGTAGCACCCACACTCAGGGCAGGGTTTTCGAAGTGCTCCACAGGTCCTGGTTTTCCGTGACAGTGCTGGTATACACCCGAAGTCCCCATGTAATTTATTAATAGTGTCCCCTTTCACTTTCAAAGTTACTCTCATTTTGAATGACAGCATATATGATGATCCTTTCTAAAGCCCAGTGATATGTAGTCATTCAGGTAAAAGGTTTTATTGTCAGGCTGCCAGAGTGGGAGAGCCTGGTTCCAGCGTGGGGGGGTCAGAGGGGAGCTGTTGCTGAATTTTGATTCTGGCTGAAGATAATGTATCTTCTTGAAACTCTGGCAGCAGATACAGATGTGCCTGTTTTTAACATTTTAAGAGGTAAGAACATTCCCTGTGCACCTGGGATTTTGGAAGATGATAGTGGGAGGCACCAAGACTGTTAACAGAATTGGAAAATGAACGCAGGGTGACAGAGGGTAGGTACTTCTGCCAGTCAGAGGCAGACAAACTTTCGATTAGAAGGGGTCAAGGACACTGTTGCACTGTGTCTGGCCAAACAAAATGCATTCTAGGGGAGAGCCGCTTTTAGTCGTGTGTTTAGCGGGAGCTCGGTGAGAGGCACACAGATGAGCTGTGCATCCATTTCTCTACTGATGTAAAGACTCAAAGAAGGTAGTGTGCACGGTGCCAGGGGAATCTTGTTGAATTACTAACAGTGAAAAACTAAAAAGTGGCCTAAGATCTTAGTTTCTAAGGCCTATTATGGCCGAGTCCCCAGAGACAAAGTTACCTCCTGTCTGACTTGGAGCAGGTGCTCGTCTGCCTCAGGAAAGGCTCTGAAGAATCCAGGAGAACATGCTTTGCAAGGCACTTTCAAATTGCTGGGTCCCTTCAGGGGAAAAGGGATTTTTATCACACTAGTCTGAAGATAACTTTTATCAGATCTTATAGCCTGAGGTCTTAGAACAACAGTAAAAAGCCCCTCTCAGGCCTGGCTTCTGTACAGCAGTTGGATGGACCTTGAAGTGGTGGCTCCTTTCATGTTGGCCCTGCTGGGTCAGGCATCTAAGACTTGTGGAGGCCCAGGCAGTCTGGAGGGATGCCAGAAAACAAAACAAATGCCAAAGAAAAAAAAAAAAAAAGATGGAGTGCTGTGTTTGCCTGTGTGTGGGTGTGTTCGTTTCACAGGTACAGGTGCACCCACCCAGAGTCAGGGATGGAACACGTGCAGGGAAGGCTACATGCTTCCCAGATATTGGGGTGAACTTGATGAGAGTCTGGTGGTGGACTCAGTGACCTGGAATTGTCTTCTCACTTCCCTGCCACTTCTCAGTGTGAATGTTGTCTGTAAGGGGTGCTCTCCGTGCTTGCCGTGGGTCTCAGCCACCAGAGCATTAGAATGTAGGAGATGCGCAGGCCTTGTGGACGTTCTGCCAGTTGAGCGATTCAGCAAAGTAATTCCAAGGTTTCTCTAATTGTTAAATATCTGTAACAGGCTGAATTTGGTTTGGCTGAAAAGAAAGGTGAAACGAGGTCATCAGAATTACATGATTTTTTTCCGGTTCTGGCATCTTGTGTTCTTTGCCAACCAGAAATATTCCAGTAGAACTGTGATAATGCCTTTCATCTCTCTGCTGAGCCTTCCAGATGGCAGTTTCTCAGCCAGTGAGCGAAAGAAAGGGTGTTGAGATTTATGAGTAAGTTGATTCCCTTCATTTGTACTTCCCAGCGAACTCTCATTTGCTATTTGTGCTAAGCACCAGTGGTAAGTTACCCTCACATCTTTAGCTCTGCAGTGCCCTTAAGCCAGTAGGCCTTATTTCAAGGTGGAGAGGGCTTCAAATTCCGAGTAATAAATGACTGTCTAAATAGAACCCTTCACATACTTTCTCAGATAACTGTTTGCGATCTAAGTGGACTTAAGTTTCTTGAGGACGGGGCACTCCTTTCTCCTGGATAGCACCAATGCACAGGAAGCTTGGCGTTGGATTCCGTGGGACCCTCGTTTCTAGTTATATGCACAGTCTCCTGGGTTGAGAGAATCCCTCCCCTTGCTAAGGCATCTTCATTCAATCCAGGGGTGTTTAGGGAATATGCATGCCTCGGATGACAATACAAGATGGATTAAGATGATTCTTGTGCTTTGAGAACTCTCAGTCCAATGGAAGAAAAACATATAAATAAATACACACATAGGCGAGAAGTGGTGTATAAACCTAAGGATCGGGTAATGAGGGAATGTTTCAGAGGAGGTGGTGCTGCTGTGTGTGTTGGAGGCAGGTAGGGATTTGCTGAGCAGAACGTGTGCCATGTTGTTTTCTCCATCAGGCCTCGTGGCTGGAACAGCTGCAGTGCTTTTCCTTTGGTGCCTCCTCTGCCTTGCCTTTGCCCTGTTCTCGTTCACTTTGAGCACCCTTGCAGCCTACCCTGGGCATAACCCTCCAGGAACTCTGATGCTGTTTAGTAGATACTCAGAGGTTACCACTTAATCCCTGTTTGTTAGTTTTGTTCCCCAACTCGAGTGTGAATTCAGGACAGGGCCCATCTTCCACCACACCAAATGCAGTCAGTGCATATGTCAAGATTTAGGGAAAGCGTTTGGGTTGGTTAGTCGAGTATTTTCATAGATTATTATTACCTGGTTATGTAAAGTATGACAAGAGAGTTTAACAAAGACACAAATATAAGCAGAGTATCTGATTAAAAACATTTTTTTTTTAAAAAAAGAAAGCGTAAGTTTGTGGTCAGCAGCAAATAAATGATCTTCATTCATGTATTCATTTATTCATTCACTAACAGTCTGTACCTTTGTGAATAGCAACAGTCTTTTTCTTCATTGGTGTTTTTTGAATGCTGCACTTTTACTGCCCTGGGGATTTTCTTTAAACCTGATAGTTGTTTTGATAAATCATTTGGATAACAGCTTTGAGCTAATTCTTTTCTATTGAGTATCTCTTAGAGTGGCTGACCATACACCATTTGAGAAATCACCACATTTTATTAATGACTTTTGAGATTTAGCAGCAACTTAAATTGATAATAATGGAGTGTGCTTTGGATTAAAGACCAGGAGACAGTGCTTCATTCTGCAAACCAGAGCAGAGATGAGAATGTTTGCATTAGGAGAATGTAATTTATCAGCATTTTAGGCTAGTGTGTCAATTAATACAAGCCTGGGCAACAGTGGTAGGCAGTGTTGTAAGTGCTGTTTGTATATGTCAGCTCATTTAATCCTCTCAGTAATCCTTTAAGATGTCTGCACTATTATTCTTCACATTGTTCAGATGAGGACATCGAGGCACAGAGGGGTTGTGTGACTTGCCTGCAATCTTGGTTGTGTGCTCAGAAATTGTCTCTTTGAGACTGAAGATATTCTGGTTATGTGTAATACACAGTACAACTCAAAGACTGTGAAATAGTTCGTAGACAAATTATAATATCCATTCTTTGCTACTTTAGAGTAATTATGCTTATTTCTGTTTTAGGATAATATGTGTGTGTCTATAAGTGTTTTTCTTTTTATTTAATTGTAGTAATATATACATAAATAACTATGATGGCTAGTTTTGAACTCATTTTTAAAAACAAGTAACTTTATGCTTTGATAAGCTAAGGTACATTCAAAGCATTCCGATTTCCAAAGCAAAATGTTTTCAGTGAAAGATTATAAATGTTGCCTTTTGCCAAGGATGCTTGTGAGAATGTCATTTAGAGAAATCTTAAAGTAATTTATCCATAATATTATCTTAGCATGCCTTCTCTCTGCAATGGACAATGTATCATAGGACGATGTATGATACAGCTCAGTTTTGATATATTAACAAGTTGAGTAGTAATTTTTGTTTGTTTGTTTTAGTTGTTTTAAAAGCTGGTGTTGCAGATTCCTATGCTTAGAAGGACCAGGCAGAAAACAAGCCATTAAGCATGCTGGGAATGCAATAGGGAGTGATGGGGAGTGTGCCTCTTAGGGAGCTGGTTTCCATTAGCTGATGGTTGACCCAGGAATCTGTACCTGTGTTGCCAGATTTAACCATTTTCCAGGAGAGGCTGGAACTTCATATTTAAAAAAATGAGAATCAGGCCGGGCACGGTGGCTCAAGCCTGTAATCCCAGCACTTTGGGAGGCCGAGACGGGCGGATCACGAGGTCAGGAGATCGAGACCATCCTGGCTAACACGGTGAAACCCCGTCTCTACTAAAAAATACAAAAAACTAGCCGGGCGAGGTGGCGGGCGCCTGTAGTCCCAGCTACTCGGGAGGCTGAGGCAGGAGAATGGCGGGAACCCGGGAGGCGGAGCTTGCAGTGAGCTGAGATCCGGCCACAGCACTCCAGCCTGGGCGACACAGCAAGACTCCGTCTCAAAAAAAAAAAAAAAAAAAAAAAAAGGAATCTGTTGACTTTAATAATTTGGAAGAAAATTCAAATTAAACCAATATCAGGCAATGTGGTGTACCCCACATTACAGAGGAAAGTAGGGGACTTGGGAGGTACATGAGTCAATCTATAGATGCTCCTGTTGTCATGTTGAACTTGTGCTTGCTTTCAGTTGCTGTTAACATTTTGGGTCCACTGTATCTAGACATGTCCTTCAAAAGTTGCATGTAAGTTAATTTTTTTTTTTCCGTATTTAAAAAATGGCCCCACAAACACTAGTCTAGATATTGGGAAAAAAAAGCCTTATACCTTATTATGGAGCCTTCTGATGAGTTCTTTTGTTCAGTAAACAATCACTTGCTGCATTTATGTTTGTACTTTTGTGTTTAAAATGGGGAATGGTGTTAGGTATTGCATACTGCTTGAGTTAAGGAGGTCATTAACCAGGAATGCTTTGGATCACTCAGATTATTATTGCACTGGTGTTTGTTGTAATGGAATTTGACCTGTCAGGGGAGCTGTAGATGCTTGGATGAGTGTTCAGTCCTTAATACTGGTATCTAAATTCTAGGCATGTTGCCTGTAACTTCCAGTTTCAAAAAATCTATGTCAATCTGTTCTTTTATAACCTAGTGCTGTTGCTTTTTTCCCCCTTGTTTTATATTTAATCATTCTCTTTGGCTCACAACAGCAGTCCAGTCCAAAGATTTACTTTTTCTATTTTCAACCCCATCATTATTTTTGTGTAAAAAGTATGTTTTGAGTTACAGCAATTCATGGAGATCAAGCTTCTACTCTGTAGGGAGAAGAGAGATGTCATTTACTACAGAGTTTATACAGACAGATGTTCTGCTGCATGCTGTGTTCCCACTGAAATCCAGGGGGTTTATTTGCGTTTATGCTTAAAGAAGAATGACCATATTTGACTGACTCTAAGCCAAGATGATACAGGCCCAAAGTTTTTCATGGAGGAATGGGGGAGTAAGGGGAATAGGAACATTTGGAAGAAATAGTTTTTGTTTTTCCCTGTTTTGTTCAGTGGGCATTTTATTCACAGATCATTTGATGCATTGCATTTACTCGTGTTACTCTGGTTCCTTTTGTGTGTGTGTTTTTTTTTTTGAAACAACTTCAGACTTATAAGAAAATGGCAAAAATACTAAAATAAGAACTCCTATAAACCTTCACTGATAAAATCCCTTCAGATTTCTCCAGTTATCCCAGTAATGTCCTTTATAGCCAAAGGATCTGGTTCAGGATCACTCATACCCAACTGTCCTGTCTTTCTAGTCTCCTTCAGTCTAGAAGCGTTCTTCATTCTTCCCTCATCTTTCATGACACCGACATTTTTAATTACAGGCCAGCTGATGTGTAGAATGTTCTTCCTTTTCTTAGAAGATGCTCTCTATCCTTCCTTGAAAACCCCACGAGTGTTACCTGCCGTAAGGAGAGCTAGACGCCCTGCCCCCTACCCCAAGCTGGTTGCTCTCTCTTAAAAGTCTTATTAATCAAGTACCCTTTTTTGGAGCATTGATGATATTCATTCATCCTTTTAGCCAGTAAATACTTTTTGATGTCTATTATGTACCAAATGGGATACATTTAAGAACAAAGCAGATTAAAAAGAAAATATCCCTGCTCTCATGAAGCTTACATTTTAGCTTACATTTAGTGGAGGGTAACAGATAACCAACAAGAAAATAAGTAAACAGCATTAGATAGTGATACATTAGATAGTGATAAATGCTAAAGAGGATCAAATCAGGCAGGAAAAGGGATGGGTGGGTTCTTGATAGTGGCCAGGGAAGGCCTCCCACACTAGTGATTGTGGAGCAGGAAACCCAAGGAAGGGAAGGAACAGGCTGTGTGGGTAGCTGCAGGAACGTGGTCCCGGCAGAGGGAGCCTGTAGGGGCAAAGGCTCTGCTGCACCAGGTGGGCCACGGGTGAGGAGGAGGCAGCCTGGTGGCTGGAGCCAAGCAGGAGGGGAGAGGAGAGTGGTAGGAAATGAGTCAGAAAGGCAGAGCAGGGAGATTATTCTAGGCTTGTTGCCATTGAGGGAGATGAGAAACACTTGGGGAATTTTGAGCAGAGAAGTTACATGATCTGACTTATGCCTTAAACATCCCCTTGTTGTATACAGAATCAGCGGGTATGTAGGGATGGGGTCAAGGGTAGAAGCAGAGAGACCAATTTAAGACCAATTACGGGAGGTTATAAGCCCTTTGTGTATCTGTTTGTCCTATTAGCACATAAAGGGGACTCAGTGGTCTTCAACCTTTAGAATACCTAAGATGTACCTGGGCTGTTTGTGAGTGATGCAGATTTCTTCACTGGGAAACCAGCAGTCATGAGGTCTCACCTGTATTGTCAACAGCCAGCCCCAGGTGATTCTCATGTGGATGGTCCTTGAACCACATATTGATGTTGATAAATATAGTAACAAGTGAGGAATGAGTGAATAATTGGTTTATGGAAAATCCTTTAGAGATACTTAGTTATGAAGTGTTTCCACTCATTGCTTTATTTCTTATAAACATAGTACTCAACTTAAAAATATGTGGTAGTATAAATTTTCTCTTAAAAACTTATCTGGCACAGAAAGATCTAATAGTCAAAGTGATTTTTTTTTCCCGAGAGAAGATGTGTATTTGATGAAATAAACATAATACTCTGACATTCTGTTTTCTTGCTTTTAAACATGTGGTTTTCAGAAGGAATGAATAAATGCTACTAATAGGGTTCATTCATAAAGAAGCTATTGAATGTATTCAAGAGGAAGTTGGTTTCAGGGAGTAGGTTGGATGAAGCCATTAAAGATAGTAATAGCAAGTGAGTCGTATTTTAGAGTGGACCAGATCTGGCTTGACATTTCATTGCACCAGAGGTTCACAGGAAGGAAGGGGTTTGGCCCTCTGGCCCTGGAAATATGTAAAGGGCAAAACATTAACAGATTTTTGTTTTTTCTCCTTGGTGAAGTAACTTCAATCTTGCATGAGTAATCTTGAGTTGAACATGAAAACAAGTCTTACTTTGATTAACTAGGTAATGTCTTGGTCAGTTTCATGGGCTTTGGAACCAAAGTGCTTGAAACTATCAGTGTGACTGGGCAACTCACATCACCTTCATTTCCTCATAGGCGGGAAATAATACCTGCTTCACAAGCTCATTGTAAGGATTGAGAGTTAACCCATTTATGCCTGAGGTTGCAATTTTTTGAATTTTTGCAATCAGACCTTGGCAACAACCTGTAGCAGAAAGATATATATAACTCTCATATGCTTAGTGTTCCAATAATGGAACACTAGGCATAAATAGCTACTGCCCATAAGGCACTAACAAAGTTGTCTGGTGTATTATAAGCACTTAACAATTATTAGCTTTTTCTCCTCCTCCCTCTCCTATTATTATTGTTGTTATTATCATTATATATTTTGCCTTCTGGAATCCTGCAAATTTTTAATGATTGTTTTTTGGGATTGGTTGTGTCTGAAAATATGTTCACGAATGCCTCTCTGTATAGGAGGTATCTAAAGTCTTAAGTGTGGCATTAGTCCTGTGTGTTTATGATCACTTTCTGGAAGTAGGTCGCCATCACTTACGTAACATTGACTTTCTTTCCCTCTATCAAAGAGGAATGCTTAGACTTGCTTCAGGGAAGTATGTTGAGAATTAATGAATAAGTTAATGTTTGTGGCTCTACACCATTAATTACTAATTAATGGAAGTTACTGCTCTTATAGTTCTGCAAGTACTATCGTCACACCGATTCTCTGAACTAGGAACAGGGATATTGATTGAGAAGACTTTTTCTCATGTACTGTGGGGAAGCAGTGTTTTGTAAAACATTTGCTCTTACTTTTACAACATGAGTATCACTCCTGTATCTAAAATTTTATACCTCCTCTACAAAACAAACAAACAAAAAAACACAGAAAAACCCAACCTAGATTAAATCAAATAACTTCTTATGGAGCTCTTAGTAATGAAATGTTACTTATGTTAATAAGTATTTTTTTTTTCCTCTGAGAAACAATTATCTTTCATTCTTCACTTTATCTCCTCATCATTACGCTGCACTTACGTCTATACCTGGCAATTATGTTCTAAAAGCTCTCATAACAGTTCTATGAAGGCATAGTGTGGTAGAGGCAGTCCTAGCATTGTGGTGTTTTTTGTTTTTTTTTTTTTAAAGGTTTGTATTTCGATTCTGTGTTTCTAGAGATAAGATTTGGATCTTCTGCCCCTGAACTTTTGTCTGTAAAACAGGGACAGTAATATCTTCTGTTCGGGTTTTTGTAAAGCTTTGGAATAACATATATGTCAAATACCAGGCACGAATACCAGCAAATGTGGCTGATTGTGACTAATGCAATGATTTTATTACTTTTTTCAATATGATTCAATTTGATAATGTAATTAGAACCAATTTCATAGTTTCATATAAAGCAAAAGAAGGTATTTATAGAGCCCTAATATCAATGGTATTTCCACCTGACATAGGCTTACCTTAGATAACTAATTTCCAAACTTGCTCTGGGAGGACACCTCTTCTGTCAGTGGGTAAAAGTGAACTTTTCAAAGTATGTGAATACAGAGGGAACATGGAATTGTATATATGCATGTATGCATGTGTTGTTTTCTTTTTATTATTGTCATTATAATACTTTAAGTTCTAGGGTACATGTGTGCAATGTGCAGGTTTGTTACATATGTATATATGTGCCATGTTGGTGTGCTACACCCATTAACTCGTCATTTACATTAGGTGTATCTCCTAATGCTGTCCCTCCCTCCTCCCCTCACACGCATGTGTTATTTTCAAATAAAGTAACTCACTGTAATGAATTACAGTGAATTTTAAATTTCCTAATTTTGTATTAATGTTGAAAGCCACCAAAGGAATAAGGGATGGGTTGTATCCCAAAAAGGCCATGGGCCTGAGCTAAAACTGTTTCCTGTACTCTTCTAAAGGCAATGTTTATTTAATCCCAAGAGTCCTTTGTTCTCATGATTACAAAATTAAAATTTAATTATTTGCATTGTAGACTTGAAAGGATTAGCTACACTCATGACTGATATGTAAAGAGAGTTTTATAATGTCTGGAACTATGGCTTTTGAGGAACAAAATAATTTAAGCTATAATTTTGAAGTGGGACAGAGGATATTATTACAGGTTTATTCATAGGATTCTCATCTTTTGATTGGACTCTGTAATTAAATACCTTCTTGTCAGCGGGGAGGGTGTGTGGAGGAATTATGATTCTCCTGCTTTAATCATTGTTGATTTCTTAGTGATACTTTGAAGTGGTGTCCAACTGTCTTCTCCAGCTTTCAGACGCTTTGATGAAACAATAGAAATTTGTTAAGTACATAACCAGATTCTTTCCATGCAGTTCCCTTGGGGGAGGTCTCTTTTAAGTTAGATAGGTTTGATGTCCAGTCTGAAAAGCATTTATTCACCAGTTCTGATAACAGGTCAAGTAGTTTAACCTCTTACACATACAACTAAAGGAATTAAAACCTTTCCTTTCCACCGCTACTACCCTCCTCTCCCCTAAAAAAGGAAAGGAATTTTCAAAAGAAAAAATGTAGAAAGAAGTAAAATGGTGCTTATCCTTTTCTGTTAAAATGTCACGATTTAGACCGTTTACAGATCTGTTTCTTATTACAGAGTGATGAATCTCTTTTGTCTTTGCTCAGTCTCCTTCCTCTTAGTCCACCAATTTTATAATTTTGTTAAATTCTGCTTATCACACTCCTTCCTGCAGACACATTTTCTTCTGTCCCACCACTCATTTTCAGAGCTCCTAAAAGTTCAGAAGCCCCTCTTTTCTATACTTTGCTCTTTCTCTCATGGAATCTCTTCCATGCCCATGACCTGCTGAGTCTCAAAGTTTAACTCTAGAGCTGACTGACCTCATTTTTAAGCCTCAGACTGACTGTCCTACCTGACATGCCCACTTGAATGTTGTAAAAGTCATGTCAGACCCATCGGATCAAAACTGAACTCATGTTCTCTCATGAATGCTGGTTTCTATGACTTTTTTTCTAACCACAACTCTTTACCTCATTTGCTTGAAGCCCTCCAGAGAACCCTCAGACATTGCTGATGGGAATGCAAATGGCGCAACCACTGTGGAAAATGTTTTGGTGGACTCCCAAAAAAGTTAAAGAATTACCATATGACTCATCAGTTTTACTCCTAGATATACATTTCCGAAAGAATTGAAAACAGATGTTCAAATAAAATGTGTGCATGAGGCTGGATATAGTGGCTTATGCCTGTAATCTCAGCACTTTGGGGATCTAAGGCGGGTGGATCACTTAAGGCCAGCAGTTCGAGACCTGCCTGGGCAACATGGCGAAACCCCCGTCTCTACGAAAAATACAGAAATTAGCCAGGCGTAGGAGTGGGCGCCTGTAATCCCAGCTACTTGGGAGACTGAGGCATGAGAATCATTTGAACCCAGGAGGCAGAGGTTGCAGTGAGCCAAGATCGTGCCACTGCATTCCAGCCTGGGCAACAGAGTGAGACTCTGTCTCAAAAAACGAAAGTGTGCATAATGTTCAATAGCAACATTACTCATAATAGCCCCAAAGTAAAATAGCTCAGATAATTGTCCCTGATGAATAGGTAAACAAATTGTGGTGTACCCATACAATGGAATAGAAAGGAATGAAGTAATGATACATGCTACAACATGGATGAACAAGGAAAACATTATGCTAAATGACAAGCCGTACACAAAAGGCCACATATTGTATGATTCTGTTTATAAGAAGCACCCAGAATAGGCAAATTCATAGGGACAGAAAGATTAATGGTTGCTGGGGGCTGCGGGGGGTGGAAATGAGGTTTCCTTTTGGGATATGAAGAAGTTCTACAATCAGACAGTAGTGCTGGCTGCACTATATTATGAAGGTACTAAAAGCCACTGAACTGTGCACTTTAAAATGGTGACATCTGGCCGGGTGCAGTGGCTCACACCTGTAATCCCAGCACTTTGGGAGGCCGAGGCGTGTGGATCACGAGGTCAGGAGATCAAGACCATCCTGGTGAACATGGTGAAACCTCATCTCTACTAAAAATAATAAAATTAGCTGGGCGTGGTGGCAGGCGCCTGTAGTCCCAGCTACACAGGAGGCTGAGGCAGGAGAATGGCGTAAACCCGGGAGGCGGAGCTTGCAGTAAGTGGAGATCACGCCACTGCATTCCAGCCTGGGAGACAGAGTGAGACTCTGTCTCAAAATAAAATAAAATGAAATTAAAAAGTGGCATATTGGTTCCCTAGGGTTGTTGTAACGAAGTTCTGCAAACTGGGTGGCATAAACTACAGAAATGTATTGCCCCCCAGCTCTAGAGACTGCAGCTCTGAGATGAGGGTGTCACAGGGTTGGTTCCTGCTGAGGGTTGAGGGTTGCAGGGAGAATCAGCTCTGTGGCTCTCGCCTAGCTTATAGTGGTTTGCCGGCCATCTTTGGCATTCTGTGGTGTATAAACCTGTCACCTGACCTCTGTCTTCATTTTCACATGGTGGTCTCCCTGTGTGTGTGTGTGTGTGTGTGTATGTGGTCCAAATTTCATCTTTTTATAAGGACACAGTCATACTGGATTAGGATCTGCCCTGAACGATCTCTTAGTTAAGTATACCTGCAATGACTCTATTTCCAAATAGTCACATTTTGAGGTGCTGGTAATGACTTCAACATATGAATTTTGGGGATATGCAGTTCAACCCAGAATAGTGACTTTTATGTTATATGAATTTTCAATTAAAAAAAATATATAGACAACCCCTCCAGGGACTTCTAAGTGCTGTCAAGCACCAGACCAGCAAAGCACCCAATGTGGTCTGACCCCTGCCTACCTTGTCAGCCTTTTTACTCTCCCCTCACTCTGTGCTGCTTTTTCTGTGCCAGCCACACTCCCTCTGATTGCAGGGCCTGTGCCTACAGCCTGCTTCTCCCTCTCTTTCTATTGATGGAGGTCTTTTCACCCTTCAGATTGCAGCCCTAATGCTACTTTCATGGAGAGTGCTCGCGTGACTTCCCGGCACAAGGCAGCCTCTGTTATATGCAGCACTTTTGTTCTCGTTGTCGACTGCTGTGTGACAAAGCACTCCTAAACACCGTGGTGTTAAACAGCAACCACTCTGTTACGCTCATGGACTCGGCAGGTCAGGAATAGAGACGGCCTAGTGAAGAAGGCTTGTCTGTGCTCCATGATGGGAAAATGTGAACAGCTGGAGGCCGGAATCATAAGGGAGCTTCCTCAGGCGTGTATGCCTGGTGTCTGGACTGGGATGATTCCAAGACCAGCCTCAGCCGGGACTGTTGACCATGGCTCATACTGTGGTTCCTTCATGTGGCTTAGACTTCCTCACAGCTGGGTGGCCTCCGGGTGGTCGGGCTTCTCACAGGGAAGTTCAGGGCTCCAAGAGTGAGCTAAAGAAGCTGCGTGGCCTCTTATGACCTAGCATTGAAGTTACATAGCATCATCTCCAACATGTTCTGTTGGTTGAAGCTGTCATAAGGCTGCCTATATTCATGAGTTAGGGGACATAGACCTCACCTCTCAGCGGGAGGAGTTTCAGAATTTGCAGCCATGTTTTAAAACTGCCCAAGTTCTCCATGCTACGTCTGAATGTTTGTGTCTCCCGGAATTCATGTGTTGAAACCTAGTATTCAATGCAATAATATGAGGCTTTTAGGAGGTGATTAGATCCTAAGGGTGAAATTGGATTAGTGCCTTTATAACCGAGGCTGAGGAAGCTTGTTTGCCCCTTCCAACGTGTGAGGACGCAGTGAGAGGGTGCCATCTGAAAAGCAGAGATGACCCTCACCAGACCCTCAGTCTCCTGGAGCCTTGATTTTGGACCTCCCCGCCTCCAGAACTGTGAGAAATACATTTCTGTTGTTTGTAAGTTACATAGTTTATAGTGTTTTTATTATAGCAGCCTGAACAGATGGACACTCGTCAATCTGTGTTCCTTCACGGTGCCCTTTTCTAATTACTCACTCCTTTGCATCATTATTTGATTGACTTCTGCCTTTTTAAATAGGCAGTAAGTTTATTTTGCTCACTACAGTATTGCCAGCAGCTAGCACAGTAGCTGGCTCATAGATGGTTTGTAAGACTTCGAAGTGAAAGTTGACTGGGAAGAATTAGAAAATGTAGAGCATCAAGGAAAGCCATTTGCTTATACATAAACATCACAAGCTTGTGCAGCTGATCCAAGCATGATCAACAGCAAATATGCCCAATGGCCTGTAGGTTTATTGTTTCATGCTCATGATCTCAGTTTAGCAGTAAATCTGAGGCTGCCTTGTGATTATTGATACTGCACGAGATGTCTGAGAGCTGCCACCCAATGCAATAAAGTACAGCAACAGAAGTATAAGCCAAGCCAAATGTTTCCTGAATGAACTTCCCAAAAGAGAATAAGCAGAATTAAAAATTAAGGTTTAAATAGGCTAATACTAATAGAGTTTGCGTGTGTGCTCATGGATTTTTATACTTGTTGGGTGAAGAATGGGAGGTAGTAGGAGATACTGTTTCTTATTTTTAATGACTGACTTTATCAGAGCTTTATGGAGCTGATCATGTTTATTTAATACTCCCTCTAGAATTTAGAAAAAGATTATCTCTCCCGTCTCCTTGGCTCCCCATTTTTTAAAAAAATTTCAAGTCTGAGGCAGAGGCACGTATAGCCTTGCCAAGCACACGATTCACTTGTCCCCCCTGGCTTCTGCACAGCTGCTTTATAGCTATGCTATAGACTTCTTAGATGAGGGCCAATTTCCCCATCTTTGCCTGTAAATTTTCAGGGCAGTCAGTTACACAGAACCTCTTAAAATGGAAGGTGATGCTGCTCACTAAATTAAAATGCAGTTTTAGTTTTTGCTCCTACACACTGCAGACCTCAAGGCAGTGTGGTATAATATGAAAAACACTGGCTTTGGAGTCCCGTGGACCTAGGTTTGAACCTTGACCCTGACCGTTTATTGATATGACCTTAGGCAAGTTAGTTATCCTCCATAGGCCTCCTTTGCTTAAAAAAAGGAGGGGGTAGTAACAGAGGTGTTAGAAGAATTTAGTGAATCATACATACAAAGAGCCTAGTACAGTTTGCCACATAGCGAAGCTCAATCAATATTAGTTATTACGACTGGTATTATACAAATGTAATTGCTAGGGGTTTACTTAGAATTTGTACATAGTAATACTTGAATGGCTTTCAAAGAATGCTTGATTTTTTTCTGGTTTTGCTCTTAATTGGAAAGTAAGTTCACAGTGCTTTAGGTCTGAGGTATTAGTACATTAATAGTGTGATTATTCCTACCTTGTCTTTGTTTTATATTGGTGACTTTTTTTTGAAAAGCATTTATTAAAGAATAAATATAAATTGTAAAGGAGAAATGGTTCAGAATTCTCGGACTTTGGAAAGCTGAATGCACTTTTCTACATTTTTCTAACATCTGTGGTGGTTAAAGTTGCCAGATAGAATGCATGGACCTGTTTGTTTCAGGATGTTTGATTTAAAACAGTGGTTCTTCCCTTTCCGGACAGGTTCAGAATGAGCTGGGTCCTCTCCAAGGTTGTGTACAAGAGCTCCACACCCTCTGTTCAGAAGACCAAGGACAGTGGCAGATGCCATGGCCTGTTGTGAAGTGAAGTTGGAGGAGGGAGGATTCTAGAACAGATGGTTTCTTGGATATCTGGGGCCTGTCCAGCTCTAGCTTTGAAAATGATGGGCCAGACCCTGAATTGGCATGGATACAGGCTTGAGTGCCAGAACAGGAAGTGAGGTCCTGGGGTGATGTCTTTGGGGCAGCTGCTGCTGCTCAGCTGGTGGGCTGGCACCACTAGCTTTGGCTTCCTATGGTTTGGTGAGGTGATTGTGTGTGGTACAATAACAACAGTGAGGTGGGAAACGGGGCCTGCAATCGGAGAAGGCTGTGACCACTTTGGAGCTGCTGGCCTATTTTAGAAGGGGTGTCACAGCTACTGTGCCTTGCAGGACCTGTGACACCTTTGGCATGATGGAAATGCATGAATGTGGGAGCCAAAGATACATGTATCCTACACGGATCAGCCTGAGTTCTGGCGTGTGTAGAGCAGTAAGCCGTGCTTTGTGGGAGGCCTTGGCTGTCCTCTTTGACATTAGCCTCCAAAGACTAGGAGCTTATCCCAGACTTTGCTAACATCCTCTGATACCTTTTTGGAATGATTAAATCATTCTTGGCTAGGTTCTGCTGTTTGTCCTGCCTCTTACTAGCTGGGTGTCCTTGGACGAATTACTTAATCTCTTTGTGCCTAGCTTTCGTTATGTATAAAATGAAGAGGCCAGACTAGATGATACCATAGATGTGAGATGATCTCTGATGTCCAAATCTGATTAAATAATTTTTAGGTATACATGTATTTTGGTATTTGTTTTTTTTTTTTGATTAGTGAGTCCCCCAAATTTTACTTCTGTGTAAGCGAAACTTACACCCTTTCTTTTGTTCATAAATTCTTTCTTAAAGATATATGTGAACTCTAATCCCAGTATTTTGGGAGGCCAAGGCAGGTGGATTACTTGAGCTTAGGAGTTCAAGACTAAACTGGGCAACATGGTGAAACCCAGTCTCTACAAAAAATAAGAAGAATTAGCCAGGCATGATGGCGCACACTTGTAGTCCCAGCTACTCGGGAGGTCGAGGTGGGAAGATGGCTTGAGCCCAGGAGGTTGAGGCTGCAGAACAAGACTCTGTTTCAAAAAAAAAAAAAAAAAAAAAAAAAAAAAAAAAAAAATTAAATGGAACTTCTCAATATCTAGTATTCAAGAATTTGGGAATTAGAGTGTGTCGTTATTTTATGAGAGAAGGACCCATATTTTCCCACCCTCTTGTAAATGATCTTGTCCCATTTGTTGTTGGAACAAATACTGGTTGCAACTGTTGTTTGAGAGGTAAAGTATGAAAAGCATGGTGTCGAATTATAGAAACATATTATTACAGTGGCACTAGAGGCCGTTCATACTAAGAGGAGGAGATTGAGGCCCAAAAATGTTTCAGGGTGAGTCTGAAGCTGTGCGCTATGCTCCCCTTGAGAGTGTAGGCTCTGCCTTGTTCATCTTGACATCCAGCGCCTCTTGGGCTGGTTTTGTTTTGTTTTGTTTTTAAACAGCTCTTGTCAGAGTGACACTAGGTAAAGATCTCACTTTAACTTCCCCTTGACCTGTTCAATGCTGAAATGCCATCATCCATGTTTCAAAGCATTATTTCAAGATAGCACAAACTCCAGGAGCCGTGGGTTTCCTTTTCATCGTGGTCTGTGTAAACATGGGTTGTTTCTCAGAGGCGAGGTGAAGCCCCAAAAGTTTTCTTCATAAGAGGTCACCTCTTATCTCTGCCGCCACAATTCCTTTTCTCTGAGGTTTTAATCTCCAAGAGGGAAGCAGAGGTATGGTTCCGAGGAGTGATGTGGATTCCGGGGAATGCAAGGGAAGCCAGGGCCAAGTGGGTTGAGCTAATGTGGGACTGAGAAACCATAGTGAGGGAAAAGGGCAAACAGAAGGAAGGGCCTTGCAGAACCACCTGGTGCTTGGGTAAGATTCTTCTGCAGAGCCCTGGGAAATTGGAAACACTCTCTGGGGTGGTGTGTGCACTGGCAGTTGAATCTTAGCATCTTCGTCGTTTCCTTTTGATTTCATTTGTTCTGCTTCTTTTCTTGCTGTGGTTGCTGTGTGCCCTGACATTTCGCAGAACTTTGTTGCCATCCAGATTTGGCCATTTCTCCTTTAATTCCACCTGTTCCCCCTCATTGTAAGTGTGACACACTTACCTTCTTTGGTTCATTCTAAGGCATTAACAAAACGTGACTGGAATTCTGAGGAGTCTAACAATCAATACACACACACAACACACACACACACACACACACACACATTGAGACGGAGTCTTGCTCTGTTGCCAAGGCTGGAGTGCAGTAGCGCGATCTCAGCTTACTGTAGCCTCCGCTCCCTGGGTTCAAGCAATTCTGCCTCAACCTCCTGAGTAGCTGGGATTACAGGTGTACATTACTACGCCCTGCTAATTTTGGTATTTTTAGTAGAGATGGGGTTTCGCTATGTTGGCCAGGCTGGTCTCGAACTCCTGACCTCAAGTGATCTGCCTGCCTTGGCCTCCCAAAGTGCTAGAATTACAGGCATGGGCCACCATGCGCCTGGCCATCAACGTGTGTGTTTAATGCCAGGTTTTTTCTTTTCCCTAAAAGCAGTGTTCGGAAATCTCTGCATTTGAGGATCCAGAAATAACGATAGTCAAACATGGGACATTTTTAGCGACGATAAGCTGAGGGATTGAGAACAAAATGATTGGAAAGAAGGGGCGATGACAACCATAAAGGTGGGAACAGTTTGCTAAGAGAGAGGGAAAAGTACTGTATCGTCATTGTCCCTGAGGTTTCCAGGCTTGTGTGAATTTTGCACAGGGGCAGCCTCTCCAGTTGTAGGAAGGTTGTGGCATTAGGCTCTCTTGGTCCCAAGGCACAAAAACTCTGTAGCGGGGGTTTTCATAGCAGGTTACATGTGGCAAGGCAGATGAGAATCTTGAGAATATCTGAGGATATGAACTGTGGCTCATGGCTGGACCACACAGGTATGGGCTGTCAGGTGGTTCCAGATCCAAGGCAATGCTGGCAGGTTGGTGACTCTTTCCTCCTTGAAATTTCTGCTACGGTGACTGTGATGGGCCTAGCTAATTGCCATCATCTCTGTTGAAGTAGACGTTTGAATTAAATATGTTACCCTATGTTGTTGGCCAACAGGGCATAGTGTATATATCAGGGAGGATGGTGGCAGCTGTTGGCTGTGATGGTCTTTAGCTTGGGCCTCACATTCATGAAGGACCTCAGATTTATTCCTTCATGTTGTTTCCACATGAACTTGTACATTTAGTCACAGAGACAAACTGGCAAGATTGAAAGAAGATGGCATTCATCATCCAGATTTAAATATGTTTCTTATTAATAGACATTCTGCCAGCAGTGCACTATGAATTAATACGTTTTATAAATCTTGTAACTGCCTTATGAAGAGCATAATTAGTTATAAGTGTTTGGATGGTAGAAATGTTAATTTGTTCAATATAGGCATTAAAATGTTTTGTCATTTTCTCATTTCTAACATTATTGGGAACTTTAAGAAACAAGAGTGGCTCAAGACCCTCTTGACCTCTTGGAGGGCCCTGCTAAGCTGGGTTTGCATTGGCTGTTCTGGATTACGTGTTCACTTTGGGTCCAGTTGCCTGGGCCTAGGGTTTCACAAGGTGTGGAAACCTTTGTCCCCCATATGTAGAACAGCCTGGGTCCATTTCTCTCAGAAAGTGCTGTGGGTGTGGCAGGCTGATGACTGAATTGAAGAGGGGGAGCCTGGGAGTCTGACTTATGGGACTAAAGAGTAAGGCCCCAGGCAGAATTCTTGATTTAGACATGAGACGCCACAGTCTTAGGCAGTTCTTTTCCGTTTTCTGCATCTACACTTACGAACTGCAGATGAATAACACCAAATGACTTTTGAAAACTCTGAAGACTGTAAAACTCATTTGTGCTTTGAGCTATCAAGCCACTGCTAAACTACTTTCTTGAAAATGAAATCATTGTTTAGGCAGTTGGTGGTGGTTTGGAAAAATTTCAGAGTGAAGGGCTCTGGTAGAAAAAGAGTTCCAGAAATAAGGAGAGGATACAGTGATGCAAGGGGCCATTTAGCCAACTAGATAAAGGAAGGAAGTGATAATTGGTTGTACTTAGGGAGGGATAAAATTGGAAAGCAATGTGAAAATACAGCGTGAGTCATTTTGGCGGGGAATCTTTGAAATGGAAAACTGGTATTTAGTAGTAACAGCGACCGTGCATTTTAAAATCCATCAACCAGCATCTCTCTTCCCCACCCTCAATATCAACCTGTAATAATTTATGCTGTAACCACCACCGAGGGGTAGCTTAGGACTGGATTGCATCAGTCACCTTTTTTTTGGGTTTTTTTGTTTTTTTTGGTTGTTTGTCAGATACTTTGATGTTTACAGTAGGGACTAGAAAATTTTATGGGGAAAGGTTGGCATATGAACACTCATTGAAGTAAGCAGTCTGGGACTCTGCTGCATTATAAGGGAAGGGATTTTGGACCTTGTTGTTTTGCAGAGGCCATATTTGCATAATTAGAGAGCACAGGATTATGGATAAAATGGTTGCAACTACTAAACTAGCTTAGTATATATGGAATTCTTGTTCATTTGTAAAATACCTTTTCTGTGTGCTTGTTGAAACCATAATATCCTGGGTAGGTTTTATTACAATAATTTATGGTCTAGTAAACATATCTGGAAATACCGTAAGAGAGAGCAGAGGCAACATTTGTAAGCCTGCTGCTTTATGAAGAGATTGTGCTTATCAGAAATTGTAGCATTACTGTAAATTTTTTCTTTCATAGGGAGTGATTTACTTGGTATTTCAGTATATTAATTTGCTAGGAAAATGTCAAGTTAGTACTCGTCTCAAAAGGGCATTGTGCATCTGAATCACCTGTGGAATTAAAAAAAAAAAAAGAGATTTTGACCTCAGCTCAGATGTGTATGTGACTTAATCTCCAGTTCTGGGCCTGGGCACCTGTCTAAAATAGTGAAGAGGACAGAAATGATTTTTGACTTCTTGGTGTGTATGTCCGTGAGGAAGCCAGATGATAAACACTGCAGGGGAAAAAACCATAATTGTGAATTGTGATAAGTGCTATGGAGAAAAAATAAAACACGGGGCAAGACACTGGCAGGAAGAATGTAGTTCTGATGGACGGGAAGGCTGCTCTGAGGAAGTGAGACTGCAGCTGAAAACAGGGATGGAGAGGTTATCCCTGTGAGGGGAGGGAGGAGCATTTCAGGCTGAGGGGACAGAGTAGGGGAGGCCTGATGTGGGAAGGGCTTGGTGGGTTTGAAGAGCTGAGATGATTGGGACTTGTGGCCAGAGATGGGGAAGGGGGAGAGCCCCGCAGGGAGCGGGAGAGGGTGGTGCTCCTAGCAGAGATGGCAGGTGGCCTGCTGTGTCTATTCTGTGCTCCTTAGTGTCATGGTTGTGAAATGACTTGCCAAAATGTCCCTTTAAAAGAAAAGGGGTCCTTGCCAGTTACAGCAGTGCCACTGTTTAGGTCTGCTAAGCAAATTCTAGGGTGTCTGATGGCTTTGCGTTGGAAGTTGTAAATGGATTTCATCTGAGAACATGACAAGAACTGAAAGATTAGTTTAAGCAAAAGAATTTAATTGAAGGATACATCATTGTTCTTGCAAATCCCTTGATGTTTGGCTGTTGTCTTCCAGCCTTTTCACCCTGTCTGCTGCTTGCAGGACTGGGCTGTAAGCCTTCATTCACCTACAACCCTTTTGTATTTCTTGGAACTTGCTTTCTTCTTCCTCCTCCTCCTCTTCCCCACTCCTCCCTTCCCCTCCCCATCCTCCTCCCCCTCCTCTTCCTCCTGCTTCTCCTCTCTTCAGATGGAAGAGAGATGGGAAAGAACGTTCACTTAGTTATTCTTTGGAATAAAATATACCTCAGTTTCCAGTGAGGGAATTCTGGCAGATTTACTGACAGGTGACAGTGTCTCTGTAGAATTAGGATTCCTAGGAAACATTAGTTCTAACTACATTATTGATAATAATGCCACGTGCATTGTAAATTTGGGACCAGGCCCTGCATGCAGTTGTGAGGTGGTTCCCTACACAAGGGCTCCTGGCTGAAGGGCAAGTGAGGGTGGAATCCACTGAAATGCAGCCCCCTCTTCACCCTCCGCAGCCCAGCCCAGGGGATGGAGCTGGGTCAGTCTGGAGGACGAGGGTGTTCTTTTCTGTTTCTTATGCAAGCAAATCACCAGGCCCGTTTCTCGACTCCTTCCTTCAGAGGTGCCAAAAGGGCTGATGATAGCCCTGCCTGGGACAAACCTCACTCCTGGGTCCCACGTTCTTGCCTGGGAAGGCCCTGTTCTTACCTGGTAAAGCACAATTGAAACCATGATTGGTCCACTTCACAGACGAGGCAGCTTATTTTCTCCCCTGGCGTGTTATTAGTTTTAATGGACATATTTGTGCAATCAGTGTGTACAATTCATGTTGGTAAGCATCTGGCATGTTTTCATTATTTTAGAATAATGCTATGCTGAGCTCACATTTCAGCTTCTTGTCAAGAATAGTAATATTCCTGTAGGGCAGGTTTCCTTCTGGGGCAGTACTTCCCACCAGTGTGTGCTGCCTGGATATAGTTTCATTCACAGAGGCTGCCTCACATCACATTTCAATGCATTTGTGCTTTAATAGTTGATTCTTAGTATTAATAAAATTGACCGGGTGCTTTCATCTCCAGTTTATAAAGGAGGAAACTGTGCAAGGGGGATGCTAACTCACTTGCCCTAGACAAATGAGAGGCTTCTTTCAGGGTTGGAAAACAGGTTCTCATATTCCTTCTGGAATATGTTAGGGTGTGGACTAATCTCTCCTGTGACAAGGGCATCCCTGAGTAGTACAGTGAGTCCTCAGATCATAGTCCAGAGGTAAGAAGTCAGGGTTGGGGGAGTTCCTCTGCCTTCCTCCATGCCTGGCTGTCCAGATGGCTCCATTTGTCACCATGTCTCAGCCAGTGGTGCAAGTGGCTATGTCTTTAAGAGAGTGACCTCGAAGTTGGACACATCACGTCGAGTCATATCACATCACGGTATAGTCAGAGGAACAAACCTAGTTCCCAGGGAGCCTAGGAAATATGGTCTATACCTGGGGAGCAGGGTAGGGGGAATCACATGCCTGACTAGAACTGGGGGAGTTTAGTACTAAAAAGAGCACGGGGGAAGATGCCAAGGTACTGCCTACCACATTAGTCCTTGTTCCTCCCCGAACAGCATTAGGGTGGGTTAGCGGCCCTAAGTGAGTTGTTAGCTAACAGAGATGTATAATGAAGGGCCACCGCAGAGCATTTTATATTCCTACTGTAGCCCTCAATGAATAGGCCGCTCTTTGTACATATGCTTGAATATGCTTCTTGGAACCAGTTCATTCACTTGACAGATACGTGCTGAGCGCCAGCTCTTCGCCTGAGTGCTGTGTGGGGTAGTAATTGAAGGTACCTGTAAGATGGCCAGGGCCAGCCCTGCTCACCGTGAAGGGCCTACTTATGTAGATAATTTTGAACCTCAAATAAGAAGGAAGTTGGAGTTGATTTACCTGTCATTAAGTTGCTAAAGAAAGATTTTTCCTACTGGTAGCAACTGAATGGAGCTCTCCTATGGTTTGAATGTGTCCCCCAAAGAGCATATGTTGGAAACTTACTCCCCAGTGCAACTGTGATGGGAGGTGGAACCTAGTGGGAGGTATTTAGGTCGTCAGGGCTCCCCCTCATGAGGGGATTAGTGCTGATTATAAAAGGGCTTGAGGCTGGGTTCGATCTCTTGCTGCCTCTCATCTTTTGCCTTCCACTATGGGATGATGCAACAAGAAGGCCCTTTGCAAATGCCAGCTCCTCAGGATTGGGCTTCCCGGCCTTCACAACTGTGAGAAATGAGTTGATTTCTTTACAGCTTGCCCAGTCTGTGGTATTCGGTCACAGTGACACAGAGTGGACTAAGACGAGCTCAGAGGGGGAGAGGGCTGTGTAGGCCCGGGGCCTCTCCTGTACAGCAGCTGGGCTAATGCCTCTGTGAATTATATTAGCCTGTTTGTGTTAAATGAGGAGCCCTCCTGCTTGAAAGAGGCAAGGCATGGTGCTCATGAAGCCAGAGAAATCAGTCAGGCAGCCTCTGACTTACCTTTGTCCTCCCCTTCTGCGCTGAATTCTTCAACTCACTGTCCCTCAGGCTCAGCCCTGTCTCCCCTGGTCTCTCCCAGCCCTGCCTTTCTGGGGGTGAGGTCTTCTTGCCTCCCTAGGTAAGGGACAAATAATGCCTTGACCACCCAGGGAAGGGGAGTTTGGGACGTTACCCCTGAACTGAGAGGTGGTGGTGACGAGAGTAATCAAGCGCCTAGAGACGTTGCCCTTCAATACGTTGCAAAGGAAAGCCTGAACAGAGTAGACGGGCACCTGGACACGAGAGGATGGAGACTGGATTTGAGGGAGTGCTCACGGGGAGCTTCCTTCACTGCCCCGCTCTTGTGCCCTGTGTTACAGGGGCTGCTGGCTGTTGCCACTGTTTTTCAGAGAATAGGCTGCCTGTACACACCTGACTTGGGTGATCATATCTACCCAGGAGGACCAGCAAAAAGGGACAAGCAGCGATGCCATCTGGTTTTCCCTCCAGCGTTCCCAGCAGTACCCTGGCCCTCTCCCCTAGCCAGTGGTCGGGGTTGGGTGTGCCCCACTGTGGCTGCACAACAGAGTAACGCAGGAGCTTTAAAAACTCCAACACCCAGAGCTCACACCCAGCAAATCTGACCTAAATAGTCAGGCATGGGGCTTGGGCAGCAGGGTGTATGTATTTTTAAGGTTTTTTAGTTGAATTTAAATGTTACAGTTGGGATTCAAAATCTTAGTCTAGTGGTGGTAGCTGTTGGGTTTTTTTCTTTTCGTTTTTTTTTGCTTCCATTCCTGTTATTACCCTCTAGACCACTGTGGTTTCTTAGTCTAATCCTGACTTGCTACCTAAAACCCTCTAAATGTAAGTAAGTCTTGTGCAAGGGAGTGAGAGGTAAAGTTTGGTTTTTATGATAAGAGATGCCTTGCTCAGTAAGCAGAAATAAGTGCCATGTGTTAGTAACTGCAGGTTGTTGGTTTTTTTTTTCCCGGGCGAGTGACAGAAAAGAATTTAGAGGGTGTGGTGGGGAAAAGAAGAAACAAACATCTCTCTGAGGGCGAGTAGAAGGTTGTGGACTTAGTGGGAAAAGTCCTCAACTTCAAGTCAGAGAGAACCGTCGAGGAGAGAGACTGATGAAAAAGGCACAGTGAGGTTTATAGTAGTTAAAAACACAGCACTGCATTTGCATAATCTGTTTCCCCCCTAACGGTGGCAACATGTTGTGGATTTTTTTTTTTTTTTTCTTTTTCCTGGAGAGAAGCATGCTGCCTCTGAACAGTGGAGAGGATGAAAATCATCAGCATCCTCGTTGGGATCAGGAGACCTGGGCCTTGTTCTTCCACTGCCACCTACTAGGGTTGGGATTGTCACAGAAGACTGTTCCTCTCCGTGGTGATTGACTGGGGAGAGACAAGGGGGTTAGGAACCTGTAGCTCCCTGTGCTGGGCTCAGAAGGGACTCCATGTGGTTGACTCCAGAGGAGGCTTATTTTACCTGCCATTTCTGTAGCAAGAAGGAATCCAGATGGGGCCAGGGATCTGTGAATGCCCAGAAAATATACGTCAAACATTGTGTGAGAGTACACATCCTTTTCTGGGGAAGAAGTTTCATGGCTTTTAAAAATCAGAGTCCTAAAGGATCCCAGTGACTAAAAAAAGGAAGTGAAGAATTCCTATCATAAGTATCTTTATCTGTCATAGGGAACGGGAATGTCTGCCTAATGTAGTCTAGAATCCTGTGAATTCAAATAGATACTTTGTTCATTCACACTCCCGCAGCTTATGTCTAGCGTGTTATGCTGTAACGAATAGGGTTCCAACATTAAACTTATTTTTTGAGAAATCTTCAGGAAAAAATACCATCTTATGAATAGGTATAGTATATATAAATTTCATGGCCTGGCGCTGTGGCTCACACCTGTAATCCCAGCAGTTTGGGAGCCCAAGGCAGGCGGATCACTTGAGGTCAGGAGTTCGAGACCAGCCTGGCCAACATGATGAAACCCTGTCTCTACTAAAAATACAAAAATTAGCTGGGTGTGGTGGCGGGCACCTGTAATCCCAGCTACTCAGAAGGCTGAGGCAGGAGAATCGCTTGAACCTGGAAGGCGGAGGTTGCAGTGAGCTGAGATCACGCCTTTGCACTCCAGCCTGGGTGATAAGAGTGAGACTCTGTCTCAAAAAAAAAAAAAATCATTTAAGGCATCACAGATTGTTTCTTTTTTTTTCCCCAACTGTACTCTAAATACAGGCAAAAAGCATGTAAGGAAGGTTGTAACAAAATGTATATGTAGGCAATAGGACTGATAAAATACAAATAAATCACAAAAACTATATGGAGGAAGGGGGCAATCATGCCAAATAACTTAGGCTACTGAGATTATTTGAGCATTACATTTATAATGAGCTTCCTGGAAACCAAATTAAAAGGAGAAACACAGTGGGTGTTAGAATTTCTACTTAAAGAAAGCAAATTCTTTTGTTAGGTGAGACACTCTTTCTGGGGTTCACGTCTAAGACTTTATCGTGTGTCAC
Organism: Theropithecus gelada; assembly: GCF_003255815.1. NCBI lineage: Eukaryota > Metazoa > Chordata > Mammalia > Primates > Cercopithecidae > Theropithecus > Theropithecus gelada. The sequence goes on along the minus strand of NC_037672.1, from coordinate 96,042,143 downwards.
ATTCCTCAACACTTTCCCCAAACCTACAGAAACGCCTCTCTTGTGACTGCTTTCCACTTCCACAAAACTAGTTGTGTGGAATACCCATCTCCGGCTGTGTGGTTCTTTGATGAACTCTCTCCCCTGGTTTTCTGAAAACTCAGTTATCTTAGCTGCCGGGAATCGCAGTGCAAGATTACAGTCTGTGGAACTGCCCAGAGCAGGGAAAATGAGGAGGGCGACAGGTGCTTTCCTTCAGGAAATGACAACTTAACAAACGCAGTGATGGTTTTTTGCTATGGAAATGGAGGATGCTGACCAGAATGTCTGCTGGGATGGCAGGTACCCCGACTGCCCGCTCGCCCTCCCCTCCCCGCCCCGTCCCCCACCCCCCGCCCCGCCATGGGGGCGTTGAGCTGAGGAGGCCCTTTGCAGCCATCCGTCTGCACCTCGCCCCTTTAGGAAGTACTCTTTCTTTCACCTTCTTGCACATAATTTACTTTGTGATTACTCATAAATGCCCCCTAAAGATGAAAACATATTTTTAAAGTTGGAGTGAGAATCACAGTAAAGCCTTTATAGAATCAAATGACGTTTCTTTACCAAACTGCAGAGCTTTCTTTTCTGCTCCTTTTCTTCAGAAAGAGTCACAAAAATTCAGGAATTTAAAAAAACTCTGCCTTTAATTCCTCATTGCCTTTCATATATGTTCAATAATTGCATAAGCTGTCTCACTTAAGCTATTGCTAATAATAGATTTTTTGTTGTTTTGGAAAACTATAAACAAGTATCCTAATACATCAATACTTCAAAGTATGTTTTCTTAATAATGGTGTTTGATGTAGGGTGGAGGATGAGGGGAAGTCAAATATTTGGACACTTACATAGTTTATGTTTGAGAATTATCTACCTGTATATCATTATAGTTTTATCCAGAAATAACATGTACTGTGGAAAGATGTTTCCTTAACCTTCCTGGAGTAGCTTATGAGGTGAACCTAAGAATGCTTTGGACATCTTTATGGTCTGAGTGTTCTGTGTTTGTCCTGTTTTCTTTTGAAAAGTACAGATCCAAGGGCAAACCTTTCAGAATGGGTTAAGACTAGAATTGAACTGGATGAGTTGCCTTATGTAGCAAAGATGGCTTCAAAGATAAAGGTAATCTGCAGAAATAAAATCAAGCTTCTTTTGCTCTGTGACTGCATCACATGAAAATGGTTAGGTAGATTTTCACTCGATTGGAGTTTGTTTAGGGTGGTCTGATTTAAAATGTAGGCTCTTGTGATGTGCATAATTTTAGATGGTCTTGATTGCCCAGAGCAGCTGTGACTGCTGTGTAGAAACATGTGTTCAGTGTCCCTTTGAGAGAAGTGTGCCGTGTGCATACAGATGCCATAGACAGAGAAAACAAATGGTGGTGTCAATATGAGCCCCACCTCAGGTAACCAGGACAAGCTGGATTCCAGAGGCAGGGTTGTGTGGGGACAACTCCGTGAAGTTCACACAGCAGAGAGGAGCTACAAGGAGGTGTTTATTTCACAGTGGTTCATGATTTTTTTGAGCAATGCTGAATGGGCAGCTAAGATATGGCATCAAAAACACATTAACTATAAATGGGTGAATTTTAAATAGCCACATGTACATCTTAATTTTTAGACTGTTTAGAAGCCATTAAAAATTAGTTCCTCCGGTGTGATTATTCACAGGGATGAAGTATTCTGAGGGACTGACAGTTTGGGGCTGAGCTATTTAAAAGGCTGTATAAACTGGGTATTTTAAATTAGTCTTATAAATGAACTTCAGTATCCTATAGAGTATTTTTCTTAAAAATTGTACGCTTGTCATCTTTGGGACATTCTTTCGGTCGGAGACTCAAGTGATTCATGCAGGAGGTCACCCAAAGAATGTGACCTGCTGAATTAGGAGGTAGGGCAAGGGCAGAGGTATTTTTCTGCTCTTCTCAGCTGACCAGTTGTGTGTTGGTTACTTTGTCCACCAAACAATTCTGGCACCAACTTTGGAAGGGTGATGCGATATTATGCTCAGTGAGCTGATTAGTGCCCCCACAGTGCACCCTTAGCCAAGTTGTTGGTTGATAATTGGCACATTTTTTCTGATATGCTGATAATCCAGTTACTGCTTCAAGTTTGGATTAAAATATTTGACTCTTTCAAACCTTACGGTTTTTGATATGTCAGTAGGTCACCAGACTTTCTGAAAATAGTTCTTTGTTTCAACAATGACAACAAAAAAAAAAAAAAAGAAAAGAAAAGAGATAACACATAAGCAATAACTTACCATTATTGTTTTTTAAACCTTCACAAACTGCTTTCGTGTAAATACTTAAATATTTATTTTACATTTAATTTCTTATATAATTTAAAATGTAGATGAATGGGGAGTGAATTCAGTTTTGGATCTACTGAGTCATAGCACCTGGTAGCAGTTGGATGTTGGAAGAGTGAAGTCTGAGCGGGAGAAAAGGGTTGAAGAATCTCAGCTGAGTGTCCCAGAGCAAGCTGCATAATACCTCTGAGCCTTGGTTTTCGCATCTGAAAAATGGCATGAGACCTGCTCTTCAGGGTTGTATTAGAGATTAAATAGTCACGTAAGGAGTACTAAGACTGTAGTATGTGCTCAGTAAATATTCTCTCTTCTCTCTCCCTCTTTTTGAGGTATGAAGGTAGTTGTAGTTGTAAAATTTTCTTCCCCACTTTAGGAACAGATATTTCTCTAAATGTAAGCCCCCTGGGCTTATTCTAGTTTGTTCATACATCTTAAAAATTGAAACCTCAGACTAAATATAGTATTCAAGTATAAATCCCACTACTGCCTAGATAATGGTAAAGAGATTACTTTATAGTCCTTGCATGCCTTGTTCCCATTAATACATATCATGTCATGTTAGCTGTTTTATAAGACAGTTCATTGCTGATTCATCTCAACAATTCAGTTCCAGAACGGCGCCGTGTCAAGGATGCAGTGGCTCTGTCATTTTGGTGACGAGATGTTAGAACAGTTTTCAGTGTAAGAATCTGCTTAGCATTACAAAGCATTCATTTTTGTGGAAAGAAGTCTTCACGAAGCCCAGGAATTGACTAAAATAACCACCCCCTTTTTAGGGGTTTGGTATAAAGAATAGAACATATTTGAAGCCTGGATGATTGGTGATGGGGAAAGTTATATGAACTGAGTTTTGCCTTCATTTCCCAGAGTGATGATAATGAGTTTACCGGGTGCTGCAGTACTACGAGACCACAGAGTGCCAAGACCTCAGTGCAGTGCTGCGTGATTGAAATGACTGATATTCTTTTTTTTTTTTTTTTCATGCTAGTTCAGCCTATTTTCATACAGCTCCAAAGGTTCAGTAAGCATCAAACAGGGAAAAGGAAATGGCAGTCCAATAGAGCGGTCGTTGAAAATGACCAAAGTAATTCCAGAAATTCAAGAAAGTAATTGTTTCTCAAGTGCGCATTAGGATTGGGCTGCCTTAGAGCCTGCATAACTCGGAAGTGATTAGAGGGGTTTTGTGGCTTTTCTGTTCTGTGATGACTGGAGCTGGTTTCAAGCTTCACAGTAAGTAGCCAGAGAGTAAGATAAGAAATGCTGAGGTGCTGAAGTGGACATCAAGTTTATTTTCCATTGTGAAGGAGATGAGCATCTGTAACCCGCAGCAAGATCAACCATTGCATTAAATTGGACTCTTATGGTACGTTCACTTTATATTGTTTAATTGAGACAGTTCTGATCCACTTGAAAGAGTGTGTTCCACTAACACTCTAAGACGGTTGCATAGGCCAGAACTGTTCTGTCCAGTTCCTGCCTGATGGGTAAGCTCTCTGGGTAACTTTATTCACATGAATTGAGATAGCAGAAGACAAACACTGCAGTGGCATTGGTGTATCCAAGGCACTAATTTTATTTTTCTTCCATGCCCTAGTTTGAGCTGGCCAACCTAGCCTCAAAATGTATTGACAACATACTTGTTTTGATAGCAAAATTGTTTTTATACTTGAGAAATCTGATCTTTTATAAAAGGCCCAGGGTAAATGTCCTTTAGCAACATCATGAACACACGTGATATCAGTGATATGGTGGGGAAATGTTCCTCAGCAAAGGATGTCTGTATTTGTTCCTAGGATTGAGAATGCTGTAAAGCAAAGTGCCTTTGGAAGGGTGATGGGTACCCTTTGGAAGGGTAGGTGGAAGTCTAAAGGAACTAGTAGGTAAAATGATTAGAGAGCTTACTGTAGTACAGATGGTGATATGTAGTCTACAAATGACATCTCCTTGCCACCACTGTTACTATGGGTTCTAATGAAAAGAACCTGAGACTGAGAATATTTGAGTTCAAAGATATGGAAGAAGGAAAGAAGCTGTGAAAAGCAGACATAACATTGAGGGACAGAGAATTTGGCTAGGTAGGTCTAGACTGTAAATATAGTAAGCTTCCCACACTGCAATGGTAAAATAAATCTTTCCCCACTTTACAACATACAGCCACCTTCTCACCATATTCCATACTTTTTCATTGCTATTATACCTGGTATTATTTCACTTCACTTTATTGCATTGCTGTATGTCATATGTGTTAGGAGCCCGTTTGGAAGAAGAGCAGCATTGTAGAATAATGGAGTCAGCCATCTCTTGCACCCGTGTTTGAGCATCTTCATTGAAAGGGGTTGCCAATCCCTTGCATAAAGGTCCATTTAATCAGCTTGCCTTCTTAATCTTCTGCGTGAGCAATTCTGTCGTGGGGCAAAAGTGTTGATTGTAGGGGAAGAGAAGAAAAGGAGAAAAATGTAGTTTTGGAAACAGAACACTTCAAATGAGGGTAGGCCAGGTTCTGTGGCTTCCTCAGGGATTTGGAGTAGGGTTAATATGAGGGCTGTGAGTACCTAGGCATCTATGGAGATGAGGGAGTGGAAGAGAGGTAAGTGGGGCTTTGTCAAAAAGAAATTTTGGAATGCTCAAAGTGTTTCTGGTTTTGGCAAAAAAGGAGAGGAAATTCTCAATAACCTTCTTATACCACCGGCTTCCTCCTTATCAGACCAATAGTGATAGTATCAGACATGCTGCAGATTAAAAAGACATTTGTGGGTCAACCTTTAATCTTTACCATTAATCACAGGAATGCTTTGTTTTATTCTGCTTCACTTTATTGCTCTTCACACATACTGTGTTCTGGTTTTTGGGTTTTTGCTTCCTAGCAAATGGAAGGTTTGTGGCAACCCTGCATCGAGCAGGAGTATCAGTGCCACTTTAACAATCGCATGCGCTCACTTCATGTCTCTGTGTCACATTTTGGTAATTCTCACGACATTCCATGCTTTTTCATTGTTACTATATCTGTTATGATGATCTGCGATCAGTGATCTTTGATGTTACTATTGTAATTGTTTTGGTGTGACACCAACCACACCTGTGTAAGAAGGCAAACTTAATAAATGTTGTGTGTGTTCTCACTGCTCCACCGACTGGCCATTCTTGTCTCTCTCCTTCTCCTCAGGCCTCCCTATTCCCTGAGACACAACAGTATTGACACTAGGCTGATGAATAATGGTTTCTCAGTGTTTAAGTGAAAGGAAGAGTCACATGTCTCTCACTTTAAATCAAAAGCTAGAAATGATTAAGCTTAGTGAGGAAGGCATGGTGAGAGCTGAGATAGACCAAAAACTTGTGCCAAACCATTAGCCAAGTTGTGAATACAAAGGAAAAGTTATCGAAGGAAATTCAAAGTGCTATTCCAGTGAACCCATGAATGCTAAGAAAGCAAAACAGTCTTATTGCTGATTTGGAGAAAGTTTTAAATAGAAGATCAAACCAGCCACAATACTCCCTTAAGCCACAGACTAATCCAGAGCAAGGCCCTAACTGTCTTCAATTCTGTGAAGGTTGAGAGAGGAGAAAAAACTACAGAAGGAAGCTAGCCAAAGTTGGTTCATGAGGTTTAAGGAAAGAAGCCATCTTCATAACATAGAAGTGCAAGGTGAAGCAGCACCTGCTCATGTAGAAGCTTCAGCAAGTTGTCCAGAAGATCTAGCTAAGATAACTGATGAAGGTGGCTACACTAAACAACAAATTTCTGATGTAGATGAAACAACCTTCTATTGGAAGAAGATGCCATCCAAGACTTTCATAGCTAGAGAGGAGAAGTCAGTGCCTGTCTTCAAATGACAGGCTGACTTCCTCGTCAGGGGCTAATGCAGCTGATGTCTTTAAGTTGAAGCCAATGATCATTTGCCATTCTGAGAATCCTGGGGCCTTTAAGAATGATGCTGACTCTATAAATGGAACAACAAAGCCCAGATGACAGCACATCTGTTTATAGCTTGGTTTACTGAATATTTTAAGGCCACTGTTGAGACTTAATTGCTTATTAAAAAAAAAGATCCCTTCCAAAATATTACTGCTCATTGATAATGTACCTGGTTACCCAAGAGCTCCTATGGAGATGGATAGTACAAGGAGATTAATGTTACTTTCATGCCTGCTAACAAAACATCCATTCTGTAGTCCATGAATCAAGGAGGAATTTGACTTTCAAGTCTTATTATTTAAGAAATACATTATCTAGTGCTGCCATAGAATATATAGTGATTCCTCTGATTGATATGGGCAAAGTAAATTGAAAACCGGGAAAGGATTCGTCATTCTAGATGCCATTAAGATCCTTCATGATCCATGGGAAGAGGTAAAAATATAAATATTAACTGGTGTTGGGAAGAAGTTGATTCCAGTCCTCATGGATGTCTTTGAGGGATCCAAGACTTTAGTGGATGTGCTATAGCAGATGGGATACAAATAGCAAGAGAACTAGAATTAGAAGTGGAACCTGAAGATGGACCTGAATTGCCACAATCTCGTGATAAAACTTGAATGGATAAGGAGTTGCATCTTACGGAGGAACAAAGAAAGTGCTTTCCTGAGATGCAGTCTACTCCTGGTAAAGATGCTGTGAACATTGTTGAAATGACAGCAAAGGATTTAGAATATTCCATAAACTTAGTTGATAAAACAGGGTTTGGGAAGATTGACTCCAGTTTCAAAAGACGTTCTACTGTGGGTAAAATGCTATCTGACATGCTACAGAGAAATCTTTTGTGAAAGGAGTAGTCAGTCAATGCTGCAAACTTCATTGTTGTCTTATTTTAAGAAATTGCCACAGCCACCCCATCCTTCAGCAACCACCACCGTCATCAGTCAGCAGCCATCAACATTGAGGCAAGGCCCCCCGCCAGTGAAAAGATTACTATTTGCTAAAGGCTTAAATGATTGTTAGCATTTTTTTGGCTATAAAGTATTTTTAAATTAAGGTATATACTTTTTTAGACATGATGGCATTGCACACTTACTAGATGCAGTATAGTATAGATATAACTTTCATGTATACTGAATAACAAAATTGTGTGACTCACTGTATTGCAATTTTTTTGCACTTTATTTGCTTTATTACTGTGTGGTCTAGAATGGAACCTGCATATCTCCAGGGTATATCTATAGTGTGATTATTTTGGAAAACTGTTTAGCAGTTACCCAAGATAAGTTAAAACATATCCACAAAAAAGACTTGTATGTGAATGTTCATAGCAACATTATTCACAGTAGCCAAAAACTGGAAACAACCCAAGAATCTATCACCTAGTGAATGGTTAAATTGTGGTATATCCATAAAGTGGAATACTACTCAGCAACAAAAGGAAACAAATTTACAGATACATGCAACAGCGTGCATGAATTTCAGAAAAATTGTGCAGTCAAAGGAATAAAACTCAAAAGACCACATACAGTGTTCATTTATATGAAGTTCTGGAACAGGCAAAACTAGGTTGTAGGTACAGAAAGCAAACCAATGGTTTTCTGGAGTTTGGCATGGGGGTACTAACAAGGGAACTTTTTGGGGTAGTGGGAATGCTCTATATTTTGATTGTGGGGATGGTTACATGGTTGGATGCATTTGTCAAAACACACTTAATGGTAATGCAAAACGAATACATTTATTTAATGTAAATTATACCTCAAAGTTGAATTTTTTTAAAAAAAGTTTATTTTAAAAACTAAAGACATTTGTGGCACTTCTTGTACATTTTACTGCCGACTATGAGCTTGTTTCTATAGATTTGACTTTCCAAGTTTGAAAAGACCAGTTTAAAAATGACTTTTGCTGGGCATGGTGGCATGCGTGCATGTAGTCTTCCACACTCAGGAGGCTGATGCAGGAGGGTCCCTTGGGCCCAGGAGTTGGAGGCTACAGTGAGCTATGATTATGCCACTGCACTCCAGCTTGGGTGACACTGTGAGACCCTGTCTCTTAAAAACAAAAATTAAAAATTAAAATGGCTTTTTAGATTATAATGTATATGAAATTGGGTGTTGTTTTGCACTTTTATATTATTAGTCCATTTTACTTCTTTCTAAATAGCCTCTGGATTGTGTGTTATTTTCAGAAAGCTCTTGGAGATTTTTTGAAGTGTATGTTTTAACAGGATTTTCCTGTTGCTCTTTGGCAAACTTTGTCCTTTTATTGTTTAAGGAGTATAAATAACAACAGAACAGAATTACTTTCTGATGCATTTTCCTCTTGTCCTGAGTCTTTTATGTTCAATAACTCTTAAGTTCCTGTTATTCCTGCCTTTGAACATAGAAAATGAGACTCTCTCTCATATACCTGAAACTAAGGCAAAAAAAAAAAAAAATTTAGGAGGGGCCGGCACGGTGGCTCATGCCTGTAATTCCAGTACTTTGGGAGACTGAGGCTGAGGCGGATGGATTGCTTGAGCTCAGCAGTTCGAGACCAGCCTGGGCAACGTGGTAAAACCCCATCTCTACAAAAACAAAAATTAGCTGGGTATAGTGGCACACACCTGTAGTACCAGCTACTCGTGAGGCTGAGGTGGGAGAATCACTTGAGCCCGGGAGGAGGTTGCAGTGAGCACAGACTGCGCCACTGCACTGCAGTCTGGGCGACAGGAGTGAAAAGAAACACTGTCTCAAAAAAAAAAAAAGAAAAAGGAAAGGCACAGCAGGGCAAAGTTGCTCATTTCTGTTGAGCTATGACTGAGAACAAAGAGGTAGAGAAGTTGGTTTCCTACTTGATGTCCACACCAGTCTTTGAGGTTTCCTGATTACAGGTACCCAAAGTGTGTGTTCCTGCTTGCCTTCTCAGATTCCTGTGTGGATGGATGGTTATCTTAATGCTGGTAGTTAGGCTAAAGGAGCCATTTCACCCTTGTGGGGTCTTACTGAGATATTGAATAGAGTAGACTTGGAGTTCAGTTGAGCTGTGTTCAGAACATGACACTGATCAGCACTGTGGCCTTGGACAAGTTAATTAATCTCTCTGGTTATTATTTTTTTTTTTTGAGACGGAGTCTTGCTCTGTCGCCCAGGCTGGAGTGCAGTGGTACAACCTTAGCTCACTGCAACCTCCGTCTCCCGGGTTCAAATGATTCTCCTGCCTCAGCCTCTGGAGTAGCTGGGACTACAGTCGCCCGCCACCACACCTGGCTAATTTTTTGTATTTTTAGTAGAGATGGGGTTTCAGCGTGTTAGTCAGGATGGTCTCGATCTCCTAACCTCGTGATCTGCCCACCTTGGCCTCCCAAAGTGCTGGGATTACAGGTGTGAGCCACCACGCCTGGCCAATTCATCTCTTGAGCCTTAGTTTCCTTACCTGTAAGATGGGAATATCCACGTTACAGAGTTTTCTGGAAAATTGGATGAGATGAAATAAGTGAGAGTGATAGGTGTTGTGCCTGGCACATCATAGGCACTTGGTAAACCTGAGTTCATTTCTTTCTTTTATTGGGCAACTTCCTGACTCCAGGTCCATATTTCACATAAATTGTATGCCTAGCAGCACCCTATTCATTTTGTAAATTGAAGATGAGAATCAGATGATAAGAGTTTGGGACCATCTGCTAAGTGTTTGTTAAAGGTACCTTTTGAAGTGGGGGTGATGCCGTTTGATTTCATAGTCTGTGTTGTGTACCTTTGCAACATGTCTTTGCGATATGCAGTGATGTGACTGGAATTGCATACAGTAGGATGGGATACTGAAAGTAAATCTGATCATTGGTGGCACCTTACCTGTAATTGCAGCACAGGAGAGAGGCAGTGTGACTATGTAAATAGAGCTAGAAGTGCTATTGAAATAACTCAGCAGATTCTTAAGAGTCAAAGGGGAGAAAAACCCCACCACCTGCCACAGAGACATTCCCAGGCTAGGCCTGCACTGACACTGCAACAGCAGATAGACAATTCAGTTTATTGTGCTCCAACATTTTACCCGTTGGTCAGAGAAAATGGTTTTCATTTACACAAGGTAATGAAAAATTTTGTGCCATGGTATCATGTTTGTAAAAAGCTTAATTACATTATTTCTGTTTCTGTTTTGAACCTAATTCTGGTAGTCTGCGTGTAGCTGGTGAGCCAGTTGTGGGTCTAGGCAGTTGGAGAAAAGAAGCAATTATCCAGCTAATGTAAAGAATCCTGCTAAGGAGGAAAGAAAGGTGCCCCTCATGCCCTCATCAGTCACTCCAATTGGTGTTTATAGGAAATTAAGTTCTCTGGTAATTGCCCTCCTTCTCTTTCCTTTATCTGCTAGGGCCATCATCACAGGCCTTAAGTGAACAACTCTGGGAGTGTTTCCAGCCTCTTCTCTAAGTCAGGCCAGTAATGCAGCTGTTAAGCACCAACATCTGGGTTATCAGTCATGCTTCCAGACCAGGATTGGTCTTAGTTCCAGGAGATTAATTGACCCATAAGAAATATTATAATGCAAATACATGTTTGCGCCAATTTGCTGACCAGTGCTTGCTGTCCTGGAATTCACAGTGTGGGAGAATGCAACTGTCTGGCATTAAGGATAACCTAGGTCTTGTTTCCACTTGTTTCCAGCATGCACTAATCTAGGGTGAACTTTCTTCACACGTAGAGAGCATCAAAGGTGTTGAAAAAGGAGCCCTGGATTAGGGGTCAGGAGTGTGGAGTCTGCTCCCAACACTGTCACCTTTCTGCTGTGTGTCCCTTTCCAGGCCCTTAACCTGTGCTGGGCCTCAGTTTTCTCATGTATAGAATGCAGTAATCGTAGCTTAATTTCTAGCCAGCTTGCTAGGGTTGTTAATCTATCCTTTTATCAAAAGGATAAAATGATACATTATAGATGAAGACACCTTAAAAAACAAAGCACTCTACAAACGTTAAGATGCTATTAAAGGTAAACTCAATGACATTATTTCAACATTCACATTAGGGAAACAACATTTGAAGTCTTCTAGGCCACACACAAGTTATTGTAGAGCTTAAATTTCTCTTTGGTGAAACTCTTTTAGGACAGGTAAATATGCCTCAGGGCCAGCTTATCTCTTTGAACATCATAACTGGATATTCTCTGGCTTCCTTTTTCCATTATTTAATCTTACTAACTAAATTTCTCTTTTATTTTGAAGCATTGGGAATAATGAGAAAACTGGAAGATTTCAACAATAATGAGTGGCAATAATATGAAGGACCTATGGGAAGAGAGAATAAATTATATTAAGTGTATTCAAAGCAAAAGTTGAGAGAAGACATTCTTCAAAAAGTAGTGAAAAGTTAAAAAAATTTTTTTTATAAGTAATAGACTTGGGAACAGAAGAGGGATGTTGTTAACTTTTTTTTTTGAATCGAAGTTAGCACCCAACACTGTCCTTTCTTTACTTAGTGAGACATATGGTGGAAACAGATTTCTGTGATCCTCTGCGGTCTCTGTTACTGGCCACCCCATTCATGTGACATCGGCACAGTTGGCTCATTTAAAAGGCTTCTCAGTGATGTCTTGAAAGCCTAATGCCTTTTCATGTTATCTCTTTCATCCTGCAGGCCATGATGAAGTTAATTCATTTTAACTTTCTGAGACACAACCACTTTTACAAAACAGGAAAATGAAAGGACTCTGAAAAGTGTGACACAGAATATCCAGTTTGCAGAATAGACTGTGCAGGGCAGGAGGACGGCTGACGGTGGGTTTCATTTAGGAACTCAAAGTGAAAGGACAGGGCAAGAAGTGTAGTGAACACCTTCAGGGAAATGCCGAAGAGACCAACTGTTATTTGAAAACTTGGATAGGTTTTGGGGCCCCAGGTCCAAGCACCTTGATCCTTTTTTTTTTTTTTTGAGACGGAGTGTTGTTCCGTCGCCAGGCTGGAGTGCAGTGGTGTGATCTCGGCTCACTGCTACCTCCGCCTCCTGGGTTCAAGCAATTCCCCTGCCTCAGCCTCCCGAGAAGCTGGGACTACGTGTGCGCATCACCACGCCCGGCTAATTTTTTTGTATTTTAGTAGAGACGAGGTTTCACCGTGTTGGTCAGGATGGTCTCGATCTCCTGACCCTCATGATCTGCCCACCTCAGCCTCCCACAGTGCTGGGATTACAGGCATGAGCCACCGCGCCGGGCCAGCACCTTGGTCTTTATGGAGATGGCGGTGTGCCCTGCTTCACTGGGGTATGGATGGGTGGAGTTTCTGTTCCAGACTTGCTTGTCTTCCCCAACCCTGCCTACCTTCTTTAGAGCAGTGAAATACATGTTCAGTCTTCATGGAGCTGAGAAAAAGGCAGACAGCCGAGGAAGAGGCTAATAATTAGGCTTCTTTGGAAGGTGTGAGACAAATAGGCAGCATGGTCCCCCAGGAAAACACAATGGGCCTTTGTCTGCAACTAAGAACTCTAGAAATCATGGTGTCTGGGTACCACGGGGTTTGAGCTGTGGGAGCCTCAGCCTGTGTGTGGAAGCTGGGCTTTCTAATTGGATCGCTGGCACACACAGTGCTGTTGCTTCTTCTCTGCCCATGTTCCCCAGAGCATCTATCTGCTTTTGTTACTGCATTGTTATAAATGCCCTTCTTTGGCACCCTCCACTTTTCCTGAAGGCAGGCTGAGAAGCAGCCCTTGGCATGTGTGATGGCTGCGCCCCATGCTGGCCATCGAAGGATGTCCATCCCAGGAAAAGCTGCTCTCCCTTAGTTCTCACCCTTGGCTTTTGCCCCACTCTGCCTCCCAGCTGCCAGTGCATTCAATTCCCTGCCTTTGTCCAAGGGGCAGGACGGGGCACGACCACTTTGGCTCCCCTTTTCCTCTGGGAAGCCAAAGTCACTCCTCCAGCTTGAGAACTATGAGTTTCTTGTGCATGCCGCTGGCTTGGTGGGATATGAGAATGGGAATTCTAACTCTCGCTGTGTGAAGAGTTGGCAAGGGTGCATGTGCTGCGCCATTGTGTGTTATCTGTAAGAGAACTGCAAAAAGAAGTGTCTAGAATTAGATTCAGTGCTTCAGGACCCCCTCTCCTTTCTCCATTTAGATTGCTCAACAGAAGCTGCTTTTCGCTTGATTAACTATAACAAACTCTCTTTGGAGTTTTGTATTTTGGAAACTGCATTGCCAAAGGAAAATCATTATGTCTGCTGGAAAAGCCCCAAATAAATTCCTCCTAGGGTAAATGGAGGAAAAAGAATAGAAGGGTTTAATCTATCATCTTGCCTGTTAGTGAAATACTACTGAGTGACCTAGTTCATTTACATATTAAATGTGCTAGACCTATTTGTGCCTTCTTTTTTTGGGGAACTTGTTACCTTGGAAACGATGCCCTGGCTCAGAAATTAACACAAGGCCAACAGCAAATCTGCAGTCTGGTTTCTTCACATGGACAAGTTAGTTAATGGGGAAAGGTTAGATTTTCCTAAAATGTCTTCAGTGGTTAGTAGAAAAAGGAGAGGAAGGAGAAAAAGTGAAAAACATGTATTATTTTGGTAACATTTTCAAAATACTACTTTTAAACTAATTGGAAGGGATTTTACCTAGATTTAAGAAGAAAATAATAGTGTGGCCTCTTATAACTTCAGTCTGCTTTTAAACAACTTTCCTGGTGCATTTGGCAGCACTGGCATGAAAAGGATCAGCTCTCAATTGACATTGAATTCCAACCCTACCTTTAAGGAATCTTGACTCTCTCGTTGCTTTGTTGTAATAGCACTGGTTCTTCTAGATTGTTTGGTGGTGTCTTACGTTCTCAGGCCAACTTTTCAAGAGTCTGAGAAGCAGAATTTTAAAATAGGATTTAGTCAGCAGCTAGAGAGCAAAATTTCAACCCATCTTCCCACCTGAATATGTAGCCTGCAAGTCCTGGGAGAGCAAGGAACTTCACTGATCTTCTACAGTGTCTCATTTCACAGTGGAGGAGATTGGTACCCAGAGAGGTGAAATAAATTGCCAAGGGCATCCATCTGGTTTGGGGCGGTCTAGACTAGAAAACAGACTTCTTAACACGTCTTGCAGCATCATGGATGGAACTGGAGGCTATTATCCTAAGTGAAATAACTCAGAAACAGAAAGTAAAATACTACATGTTCCCACTTACAAGTGGAGGCTAAACAATGGATACACATGGGCATAGAGAGTGGAATAATAGGCCAGGCGCAGTGGCTCACGCCTGTAATCTCAGCACTTTGGGAGCTGAGGCAGGCGGATCACTTCAGATCAAGAGTTTGAGACTAGCCTGGCCAACATGGTGAAAACCTGTCTCTACTAAAAATACAAAAAATGACCAGGTGTGGCGGTGCATGCCTGTAATCCCAGCTACTTGGGAGGCTGAGGCAGGAAATCGCTTGAACCCCGGAGGCAGAGGTTGCAGTAAGCCAAGATCGCGCCACTGCACTCCAGCCTGTGTGACAGAGGAAGACTCTGCCTCAAAAAAAAAAAAAAAAAAAAGAGAGAGTGGAATAATAGACATTGGAGACTACGAAAGGTGGGAGGGTGAAGGCTGAAATATTGCTTGTTGGTTACAGTGTTCACCATTCGGGTAATGGGTACACTACAAGCCTAGAGTTTGTTGCTATGCAATATATGCACACCAGAAAATCTGCACTTGTACCCCTAAATGTATACACATTTTGAAGAAACTTTTAAAAAATTAGGTTTCTTGACTCCAAATCTAGTGCTCTTTCAACATTAGTCCTGACACAGATAAGTCACTTGCTTTGAATTCTGTTAGAGGTAAAGTTGGGTGAAGAAATTGTGAGAAGAATGCTATTCTCTTTAAGCCAACCACCAGCCAGCTTACTTGGGAGGCAGTGGAAGGAGGACACAGTGTATCCTCAAATGTGAAATCCCTTGTTAGTGGTATTTGTTGTGGATAGAAGGAATTAGATTGAGTATGGAACTTTGAGCACTCTGAGGATAAATTGCACCTTCTCATTGAAGACACATTCAATTCTCTTGGTCATTCCATCTTTTCTGAAGTTCCTTTTACCATGCTTTGCAATGGCGATAGACCTATTGCATGAAGAGATAAAATGTCCTTTAGGCTTTTTCCTCTAAAAAACTTGGGATAAGGACAAGTTAGCCTGAGGCAATCACAGAGTCTTTATAAAGAGACTTTTAGCAAGGGAATGATTTTTCAAATATAGTACAGGATTTTGGGCATGAACTGGAAAGTTTACATATAGAAGTAGAAAATGGTGTGTAATACCTTTGCAAATACTTTTGTGTATTCATTCCTCATTTGTAAATATGTTTTCTTACCTGCTGAGTCAAGCACTGACAGTGTATTTGTTTGCTCATTCAACTGTGTACTGTGAAGGTGCTTGGGAAACAGAGTTCAGTATTGTACACAATCTCTGACCTCAGTAATACTTAGGCATATATGCTTATTCAGTAACTGGACATTTTAAAA
This sequence comes from Theropithecus gelada, assembly GCF_003255815.1. Taxonomy (NCBI): domain Eukaryota; kingdom Metazoa; phylum Chordata; class Mammalia; order Primates; family Cercopithecidae; genus Theropithecus; species Theropithecus gelada. Next base: position 96,026,458 of record NC_037672.1, on the reverse strand, counting down.
TAAAAAGAAGTGAGTATTTTCACTGCTTGCATATAATGGGAATGATTGAATAACCTTCCCATAAGATGGCATTAGTTCAAGTGTCCTTATTTTAGTAAGAGTATTTCAGGCCAGGTGTGGTGGCACACACCTGTAGTCCCAGCTACTCAGGAGGCAGAGGCAGGAGGATCCTTTGAGCCCAGGAGCTGGACTCCAGCCTGGGCCACAAAGCAAGACCGTATCTCCTTGAAAAAATAATCCAGAAGGTCTCCATAAAAATCTCACCTCTTATTTTCCTCAAAGCAAGCTCTGGTGCCTTAGGGTATATAGGGTATATAGTAGGGTCCCCTGGCCTTTGGAAGGGGGGTTGGGGAGGGGAGTTATTTGAAACTGGAAGATGGGAGTGGGAGAGGGAGGGGGAGTCAGGGACAAGCATGGCAAAATTCCAGATTCTCTGTATGTGTGTAAAAGTCACAAAACCCTACATTGACTGTGTAGTGGATGTCAGATGGGAAGAGGGAGTGGGGAAGCAATTAATGATAGCAATCACAGGTGCAGGAGCCACATCTCCTCCTGGGCACTTTGCACTCATTCTCTCACTTCTTCTTTCTTACCCTGTGAGGCTTGGTCCAGTTGCTATTCCCAAATCACCCATGAGGAACCTGATGCTGTGAAGATCAGTGACATGGCCAAGGCTGTGTAGTGAAGTGATGAGCAGGAGTCAGTCCTGGTCTCTCTGTTGTCTGAGCTCACCAGCTCTTGCCTTCACACAGTGCTGTCTCCTCTCATATCAAGTTGAACATGGGTCAGGACCATGAAGTTAATTTTCTTCCTCCTGTTAATCATCAAATGGGAATCTCTGTTTTGCCTGTTAGAGATTATTGATACAAGAAAGGCTGGGAGTTAAATGCTGAGAACACATGGACACATAGAGGGGAACAGCCACACCCTGGGGCCTGGAGGAGGGTGGAGGGTGGGAGGAGGGAGAGGATTAAGAAACAGCGAATGGGAACTAGGCCGAATACCTGAGTGATTAAACAATCTGCACAACAGACCTCCATGACACAAGTTTACCTATGTAACAAACCTGCACTTTAAAAAAAAAGAAAGACTTTATATCAGTAAATAAGTGGGCCTAAAAAGGGGAGATAAAATGAAGGAAAATCATTCTGGAGCATTTAAGAATAAAAGTGAAGATGTCGGACTAAAATCATAAAATGAAGTAGAAAATAGAGGAATCACATACATAATTTTGACTTCTAACCCACTTTGCCTTAAGTTATTTCAGTTGACAAGTTGAAGTTGGGTTGAGGGGATGGGGGTAGGAGGTGAGTGATGTATGGATAAATCCAGTGTTCTATGGTGTGCCTTAATAGAATAAAGTCAACCTAATCCTTGCCTCCAGGGAGCTTGCAGTTTAATGAGGGGGGCACTTGGTTACAATATCGTGGGGTCAGGGCTGGGGAGGCATTGAGGAAGAACTTAGTGTATGAATCCATCTCCGAACTTCAGTGATGTGGAAAATAAGCTATTAGAAAGATACCTTGGACTTCATTTTTCAAGCAGCTTGAACTCCCCAAAAAATTGTTCTGCAGACTTATTTGCCATGATATTTGTGACTTGAAGTCTAGTGTTTAGATCACAGTGAGCTTTTTGGAGATGAGATTTATGCTCACATCTGTGGTAAGTCAACGTGTGGTGAATGCCTTCTTGCACTGACTGTCAAAATGGAAAGCAAATCTCTTTGCATGATTTTCTATCTCATTTTCTTTATTAGTGCACATGTCATGAGCATTTCTTCTCCTTGCAGTTTTGTGTGAACTTAGTCCTAGACAGAATCTCAGTTCGAGTGGTTAGGTATAGGGCTCAGCATCCTGGTCAGCACCTGAGCTGCTGTCCTCTGGGCCACTGTTGTGCCATCAGCTCCAGTGGGGATGGCACTAGGTTCAGGAGGCTGAAGAAGAGACCCAGAGCCAGCAGATGCAACATGGGGTTGTGCTGGGGGCTTACATACAGGGGAGAGGGCCCAGCAGCTGTGGGCTGGACAAGAGAAGTGCAATCACTTGCAAAAGGTATGTAGTTTATATTGCATTTTTACTTAGCACTCTTTGTTTAACAACTTCCACCTGGCAACCTTCATTCATGCCAGAACTCAGGGCCTCCATTTCCCTACAGCCCATGTCCCATATGATGGGCTGGGAGCTCAGATGTTCCTCATAGACAAGGAACAAATCTCCAGGGTGGCCACTTCCAGATCCCTAGCTCAGAACTTTGAACACATTCAGGGGCGTCTGCCATACGGAATCTTTCTTAAGAGCACGCTTAAGTTACTGCTATCAGGTGCGTTTACCATACACTCCTAAGTGGCTTCAACTTAGTCTAATGAAATTTGATTTCATGCAGAGGGTGTCTTAGACAAAAATTGTATCTGCAAGCAAATTACTGGCTGCGTAGGTTACTTTGAAATATTTCTGGTGTTTTTTTAAAAAGTCAGTTAAATCAGAGACAAAGGGAAGAAATTACCCTTTTTAATGTGCAGCAAAGTATGCACTAATGGTGCAATCACAGAATATTAAGTTGTTAATACAATAGATAAAAAGTTAATCCATTTTGGATTTCATTGTATTGTGTTTTTCTTGTTTGTGGAATGATGTAATTGTGACAGAGTAATTAATACCCTGCAGAGGGATTAGCCGTCAAGATTGAGATAAAAGAACAAGGAGACAAGAGCAGAGTTGCCTAGAAGACAGGGGCGTTTAGAAAGTGCTGAGGCTTAGAGTTTGCTTAAGGTGATTTTTTTGTTTTTACCTTTTCTGACTCTAATTACACATTTTTGCATCGAGTAGTGATACTCAACTGGGTATAGGTAAAACATTATTAATAGAAGTGATGGAGTTCTGAGGTGGATCAGATTTTTCCCTTTAAGCTTGGTTTCCAGCCAAGCCATCAGTCCTCGATTGGTGCTTTGCTGTGTGTTCAGAATGGCTTTTTCACTTCTGTAATTTACTTACTTTTTATTATGTGTTATTCAGAGATCTTTTGGTCATTTATTCTGCACAAATCCTAGAAAATGAAAGCAAAATAAGGAGGGATTCCCCCAAATGAGTACTTGTTTTTATATCAGAGCATGGTGGGCCTCTCAGTGCCAACAGATTGTTCCAGTTAATTTTTTTTGTTTTGCCCTTTGTATTGACTCTGGGGTTTCTAATGGACAGTCTGTGCTTTCAGATTGGAATTATTAACTTTGACCAAAACAGGAGTGGTTTGAGAAGAGGCAGTAGAGAGGAGAAAGTGGAGATCTAGCCAGAATCTTTTGTTTTCCACAAAAATTAGAGATGGAAAAGACTATAGGAATCAGACTCTGTTGGCCTTGTCCTTTGTAGCCCCTACCAAGGCAGCAAAGAGGAAACTGTCTTCTTCCTGTATGAGTCTCCAACTGGCTGACATTATAAGCATTCTTAGTGGCAGGTTTCTCATTTTTGAATCAAAAAACAGGCTTTCATGCTAAATTATTAAACATTCTGTGGTTTGGCTTTAAAATCAAATAAATAACTCTCTTTATGAATGGATTAGACACCCTCCCTAGTTTCCTTTTAATTATTTGTTCTCCCCATTCCTCCTCTTGGACTTCACGGCCATCAACTTGGTGTTCTGGTGTCTGCTTGTCTCTCACTGACTTCTCTCTGGGGAGCCTTCTCCAGGTCGGCTTGTTCCACTATCCCCCACCTCCCTGTGAGGGAAGATTGAAGCTGGTGTAGATGGGGCTTCCTGCCTGCCCTGGAAGTCTGAGCCAAGAGTAACTTTACCCTCATCTTTCCACAGTGTGTATGAGAGTAAAAAAGGTCAGCTGGACAACTGGCCTCCCTGGGATCGAGCGGTCAGAGTCAGATGATGTTTCCATGAACTGTTTCGTTGGGGTCAGATGGACTCAACTGCGCAGCCCACATCGTCTGCCCCCATCTGCACTGACCTGATATGGTGGGTGGCCACATCCTAAAATAGTTTCTCAGAGACTTTTGTGTGTGAAATCTACATATAAATGTGTTCATGTTTATAATTTTGATGAGCAAGAGCTTATTTTGCTTAAAGAAGATAATGGAAATTTTGATTTCAACTAACACATCTATTTTCTCTCCACTAATGAGTATGGAAGATTTTCTCCTAGATGAAAACCTGGAGAGAATCACTAATAAGAAGAGAAAGCTGTTGTGTACTGTTAAAATATCACAAAACAGTTACTATTATAGTCATATATATGATATGTTCATTCTTTTAAAGGATAATTTAAACATTATTTTGGGTACATAGGGTTTTAAAAAAATCTATTCGGCGTCTGATATGAATGTGTGAAAAATTTCACATAAATTTTCACATAGTAATTGCCACCAAATTGTTTGCTGTCTTTTTTCTCTTTCACATTGTTTATAAAGATCCGACTTGAATAAACCTTCCATAGCTAAGCCTATCTTTCCTGATGCTGCATAAGACAGCTGGGATTAGAGAAGCTCTTGAAAAGCAGGATTGGTAATAGGAAGTGATAGCTGTGTGTGAAAGCCTTAATGCTGAAGTGCATTCTTGTAATGCAATTTCCTTGTCTGCCTTGTTATCTTACAATTTTATTGGGAAAAATAATAACAATGTTATTTCAAAGAAATGGTTAAAAAATAGTCAAACTTAATAGAAAGCGGAGCCCTGTCCTTTGGTTAAACAATCATTTACTCAGCTCTCTCTCTCTTTTTAAAAAACAGAACCGTGAATCCTTCCTGTACAGTTGCATGGGTTAATATTAACTCTCTCTCAGCTTATTCACTGTCCACCTAAAAGAACAGTACAGGGCTCTAGCAATGTACCTTGCTCTGGTTTATAGGTAAAATGCTGCACTTGGGCATAGGTTTGTAGAGGTTGAGTATTGTTTCTCTTCCTGTGATGGAGACTGAAGGCATTTCTGATAAAGGAATACAAAATTAGCTGGGCGTGGTTATGCGTGCCTGTAATCCCAGCTACTAGGGAGGCTGAGACAGGAGAATCTCTTGAACCCAGGAGACGGAGGTTGCAGTGAGCTGAGATTGTGCCTCTGCACTCCAGCCTGGGCAACAGAGCAAGACTCTGTCTCAAAAAAGTAAAATAAGTACTCATAAATACTGATTGAAAGAAGGAAAGAAGTCTAAGGGAGTTATTTGGGAAAGAGCTAAGAGGAATTCATCTGTGAATAGGCAAACGGAATATCATCCCACGATTACTTTCATTTTAAGTGTATTTGAGGGTACTGTGAATGAATTCCTTCACAGATGTGTTGGCTCTGCAGGGATAAAGGTGATGGGGTTTCCAGTTCGTGTTGCAAGTTCATGTCTCAAGGGGAAGTTCTGTGAGACTTGGACTGTGTTCTGACCACACAGCTTTGCATAATTGATTAATTCTGCATAGCTGCTTGCATTCCTTTCCTAAAATAAATTTCACTTTCTAATTAACTCTCCAGAATTAATAAGTGCCAAAAAATAGGATGTGTGTTGAATCTTGTGATCTAATGTGATGCTGCCAACTCACACAGATTTAAGGTATAATTAATAATGCTGAATCTCTGAGGGAATTCTTAATTCCTGAATTGGTAGACAGATCTCTGAAAGTAGCTAATCCTTATCATGTTTACCATGTGCCAGGCACTGTGCTGAGGACTTCACCCAGTTTACCTCCTTGATCTGTTTTCATTATCACAGACACCCTGAGAATTAGTATTATGGGTATCTCCATTTCTAGAGAGGTAAAGTCACTCACACAGCCAGTTGACACAGCCAGTGAATAGTAGAACTGGATTTGGGCTGAAAGAGTCAGGCCCTGGAGCCAGTGCTCCTAAAGGCCATGTGACATTGCTTCTCTTTTCTTTCTCTGGGGTGTTCCAGTTTTCCTCAGGGCCTCGTCATTGCTGCTTTCTGCCTGCTGGCACTCTTGTCAAATGTGATAAACAGCAAAAATTGATACAGTACAGGTCCAAAATAAATGGACCCTGATAGGTACCAAAGGTAAAGTTGTTGGCAAATGACATCGCCCGTGTAATGGTAGGTGCTGCGCTGGAGGTCAGTTGTGGAGCGATGCCGTGAGGGAAAGGTAGATAGACGTCTCTGGGCTGGGAGAAGGCAAACGATGAGGGGACTTGGAGTTTCAGAGGGGAAAACAATAAAGATTCTGGTTGGCAAGTTTCTTGGCAAATTGTAAGGGTGGTAAACATTTTAAATCAGTACATCAGTAACTTCTGCATGAGAAGTGCCAGGTACTTCACAAAACATAAATATAATGTGTGAGCCTTAGGGTTGAAAGCAGGGATGGCACTGCTTCTGACTTCTCTGGTAACAGAAATATGAGAAAGAAGTACAAATAATTTTTTCTCAAATTGGGTTTTAGATTTGGGGTTTCATTTTTCAGCAGAATAAAAAAGTTACTTTCTATTTCCATGAATACCGGGAGGGGAGACTTAATAAAATGCAATAAATATGGCCGGGTGCGGTGGCTCATGCTTGCAATCCCAGCACTTTGGGAGGCCAAGGTGGGTGGATCACCTGAGGTCAGGAGTTCAAGACCAGCCTGGTCAACATAGCAAAACCTCATTTCTACTAAAAATACACAAAATTAGCCAGATGTGGTGGCGGCTACCTGTAGTCCCAACTACTCGGGAGGCTGAGGCAAGAGAATCACTTGAACCTGGGAGGTGGAGGTTGTAGTGAACTGCGATCGCATCACTGCACTCCAGCCTGGGTGACAGAGCAAGACACTGTCTCAAAACAAACAAACAGAATAAAGTAATAAATAGGTGTATGCTGAAAGAAAAATCATTCTTAGTCCTAGCTTTTTTTTTTGAGACAGGGTCTTCCTTTGTTGCCTAGGCATGATCACAGCTCACTGCAGCCTTGACTTCCTGGGCCCAGGTGATCCTCTATCCTCAGTTTTCCAAGTAGCTGGGACTGTAGGCACATGCCACAATGCCTGGCTAATTTTTTGGGTTTTTTTTTTTTGCCCAGGCTGGTCTCGAACTTCTGACCTCAAGCGATCTTCCTATCTCGACCTCCCAAAGTGTGTTGGCTGGGATTACAGGTGTGAGCCACTTCTCATGGCCCATGACATTTTTTAAATCAAAATGTCTAGATAATAAAAAATAATCAACATATTCAGACAATCTAACTTGGTCGATAAAGAACTATGTGTTTTTAGATTTTCCGGTTTTGAAAAAGGCAACATTTGTGGCGATTGTAGACTTGGCAAAAGTTTAAGTTTTGTAACATTGCAAGTTGATTTTGAGTTAATTGAAACATTTGAAGTTTAATACATTGGCAAAGTGGATTGTGTACATGAATTGAGGGGGAAAGAAGAAATTAATACTGTTTGATGTTTTTTAAATTTTCTTGTAAATAATGTAAATATCCAAAGGCAACAGAATAACCTAAGTCATCAGAGGCTGAGAAAGGACATCAAATAAGCTTTATTTATTTATTTTTTTTAGATGGAGTCTCACTCTGTCCACCACGCTGGAGTGCAGTGGCGCCATCTTGGCTCACTGCAATCTCCGCCTCCCAGGTTCAAGCAATTCTCCTGTCTCAGCTTCCCAAGTAGCTGGGATTACAGGCACACACCAGCACACCCAGCTATTTTTTGTCTTTTTAGTAGAGATGGGGTTTCACCATGTTGGCCAGATGGTCTTGATCTCCTGACCTTGTGATCTGCCCGTCTCAGCCTCCCAAAGTGTTGGGATTACAGGTGTGAGCCACCACACCCATTCCACGGAGGTGGATGGGAATGGCATTGAATACAACATTCAGAATATTGTAGATGAAAGAGGGAAGGTTTCTAGAATATTATGTGACTGTTGTGTGAGGTGTTGAAAATTATAAATAAGGAGATTTTGCTGCTGCTGTTTTTGTTTCTGAGGAAAAGAAACCCTTGGATTAGCTCCAGTGACTCTGGCTGGTGAAATCACCCAGTAAATAATCATAGACATCTCATTAGCAGAAAGAGAAGAGAATCAGCAGAAAGAGCTGGGGAACAAGGTTTACTGGGGGCTTTCAAACTCCTCAGGTATTATGTGTATTGAAGAGCTTGGATCTGAAAGATTAGGAGTTATATTGTCTCGTTGAAAAGAGACTGACAGTATGGGCTTAAAAAAAAAAAAAAAAAGTCCCCCAGCCCATTAGAGATATACTATGTGCTCACACACTTTTGTGAAAATTTAGAAAGTCTATGTATAAATCTGAGAGAGAATGTGTGTGTGAGTAGTCATTATTTCTGATGACTTACCTATTTTAAATAATTTTCTATATTTTTTTGTTTTCCGGATATTTGTATATATGGATCCACTTTGTTCATGTTGAGTTTGTACTTTCTTTTTAAAAATTTGCCGCCACTTCGTAAGCTTCCCCTGTGTCATGAGGTGTTCTTTGCAGAGGGGATTCGCAAGACTCTGTTTCCTTCTCCACTCAGCGCGCTGGCTCCGGCTCCGGCTCTGGCTCTGGCCCTTGTCTGCACCTCTCAGCTCCTACTCCTACTCCAGAGTCTGTGCTTTTCCTCTGGCCCAGAACATTCCAGCTTCCACCCTTTTCACCTGGCTAGCTGTTAATCTTCGTGGTGCCCTTTTCTTATTTAGGAGGACTTAAATGCATTGGACAGTGGACAAAAACCATTTTAACTGGATTGCAAAAAGCAGACTTTACTGGGCAGAGCGGTCTCTAACTTCTTCAGTAATGTTGCCATTTACCATGTGTCTGTTGGGATCAGATCCGTCGCTAGGCACCCTTCATGCTTTTACGTAATAGTTTATAGCTACCCTGAATAAGGGTGAGGCGATGGCATTCCCATTTAGAAAAGTTGAAACCAGGATTGCAAGTAGTGTAAGAACTGGGATGGGAAGCCAGGTCTGTCTCTCTGTCCTTAGATCACTCTGCTGTTACTTTTCTTTGTGAATCCCTAGGACATTGCCATGGAGGGAAGGGGAGAAACTTTGATAGGGCGCTTGGATGAAGAACTGCAGCTTATGCTAAAGATGATCAAGGCCCTGTTAGACTGGAAACATTCATTGTAAGACCTAGTGCTGTAAGGCAAAGAGGTCTCTAGGAGAATGCTCAAGATCTCTGAGGGATAACTGTTAAAAATCCTGTAAGAATTAGGCTTAAATTATACACATGAGAAAGGTAAGTGCTCTCAGGGCAGGGGGTAAAATAAACCTTTAATGAAACTATGAGGAGGAACCCTGCCCATCAACTGTCGGTAAGTTTAGAAAAAATAAAGAGATGCAATTCAAGGTCAGTAAGGAGGTGAAATATGATGTATGCATAAACGTTTAAAGGTTTGAGAGGTTGGCTATTTTTGGTTAACAAGGGTTAACTTGAGGATTAATGAGTCAGGATATATGGAAAGTTAAACTTTCCCTTCTCTGAACCATTCAATTCAGTTCAACAAATACTTTCCCAGGCCAAATGGAATCATTAGCCTTGTATGAAACTCTTGGCCTTTTTAAAATGATGACATTGTGGCCAGTTTTGTAAATGTAGTTGATGCGTGAATCTGTAGACCATGGATCAGATTAATTTTGTAATGCCCTCAGGGAAGGCAGCTGATGAACTGGTTTCTCTGCGTCCTAGGAGCAGTGTTAATGACCCACTTGTACAATGAGATTCTAACATTCTTGAGTTACCTAAATGTTTCAGTGTTCCCTGCCATATAATTTTAAGCTGTATGCACATTTTTGGGATAATTTTTATCCATATTTTGTTTAAAAAATGAGCTAAACTAAACTAAAATTCATAACATTTTGTACTTCTGCTTCTTATTAAGATTGTTTAGTCCTTGGTGGGTGATGTGAGAAGATCAGTACTTAACAGTTTGAGAATTCTTACTCTCATAAATCAAAATAGTATTCATTGACAGTTTTCAAACAGTTTCATTTAGATGAAACTTGATTTAGATTCTCTTGTAGTTGTTATCTACTTTAGAATAGTGTTACTATGATTTAAAAGTTGGTATTTTGGCTGGGCCATGGTGACTCAAGCCTGTAATCCCAACACTTTGGGAGGCCAAGATGGGAGGATCACTTGAGCCCAGGAGTTCAAGACCACCCTAGGCAACGTGGACTCTATCTGTACAAAATAAAAAATTTAAAAAGTTGGTATTTCATGAGTTTGCATTTTTAAATGCAATGGACAATAGATAGAATTGTTTATAAGATATATTTGCTTGCATGTTTTTTTCTTTGTATTACCTGGTTAAACCACAGAGGAAAAATAAAATTTGGGGGCTCTAAGCCTATTTATCCAATGTCTCCTAGAAGAGCCCCCTTTAGAAACTTGTAGCAGTTGTTAGTGTTGCTTGGGTTATAGCCATGGTCAAAGCATAAACAGAACAAAATAAAACTTGTCTAAATATAAAGGAACTATGGTAATAACTGAGAAGCCAAGCATTCTCTCAGTACCCTCTTTCTCCATAAGAAACGTGTAGCATTTTCCTTGGAGAAGGGTCTATGTTACTTTAGTTCAGCCCTTGATGAAAACAACATATGGTTAGTTTTATGAGGACTTCGAGACAGATGGTGACCTATAGGCTAATTATGCAGTGGGCAAGATTCTTTAAACAAATCACTGTGATTGTGACATGGCCCTTTCTCATGAGTTAGACAATCTGGACTGTTTATTGTCACAGTAGGTAAACATGTTCCAGGTGAATGAGGAAGAGGTGCTACGTGAGGGAAATGTATTTACAACATCTTTTCATCTCCATATTTACTTTAATGGCTAAAAGAGAAAAGGAAGTCAAGAAGTTAAAAGGGGAGCACACTAAAACCTCAGCTAGTGCTAGGATTGTGTTACTTTGGACAGCTAACTTTTCCGATAGCTGAGGGGTTCCCCCATTAAGCATAAACGTTTTTCTTGTAATCACTTTGAACTCTTTCTGAAGTCTTCCTTGCCCTCTGAAAACAGAATGTCTGAGACACAGTAGGCTTTATAGTGTTTATTATCTTACTTTACCTCCTGTCCCAAACGTAAGCTTCATGAAGGTAGAGGCCTCAGTCTGTTCTCTGCTGTGACCCTGGCCCCTGGAACAGTGCTTGCACACAGCAGCGTTAAATATTTGCTGAAGTAAGTGGGAATTAATTAAAGCTCTTTAATCTTCACAACTGTGTCACTGTCCAGGCTTTGTTCTCCATGTTTGTAAACTGGTCAGGGACCCTAGAGTGCATTGTTCCTATGCTTACAGTCTTAATGTCCCTCTGCCCCGGTGTAGTTGCTCATGGCTGTAATCCTAGCACTTTTGGAGGCCAAGACCAGCGGATCACTTGAGGTCAGGAGTTCGAGACCAGCCTGGAAAAAATTGTTAATAGTGAAACCCCATCTCTACTAAAAATACAAAAATTAACCAGGTGTGGTGGCATGTACCTGTAATCTCAGCTACTTGGGAGGCGGAGGCATGAGAGTCACTTGAACCCAGGAGGAAGAGGTTGTAGTGAGCCAAGATCGCACCACTGTACTCCAGCCTGGGTGACAGAGTTGAGACTGTGTCTCAAAATAAATAAATAAATAAAATGTCCCTCTCATTATATTGTAATTGCCTTTTCTTGTCTCTCTCCATCACCGGACTGTAACATCATTGACAGCAGAAATTTTGGAGGTTCACTGTTATATCCACAATGTCTGGTAGTACATATTATTACTTGTTTCTTGAATGTGTGAACAAACTAATTCACCAAAGGAAATGATCACTGCCCTGGGTCTTTTCCTTTACAAAATCATATGATGTAGATAGTTTCGTGCCCATTTTACAGACACATAGCTGAGAGCAGCAGCCGTGATTTGCATCCAGGTTTGTCAGCCTCAAGGATTACGTTCCACCATATGGGTAGCTTCTCACCTTTACACACACAAGGGCCCCCTTTTCGGTGTCAAATTTTCCTGACCTTGCATAGTATGTATATTTTTTACTTAACTCATCCAGAATGGTATAATAAAAATGCTATTATCAGTTTAGTAGTGCTTTTAATTACTGTTTTTAATCATTATACTAACATTGTAAATTTGAAAAAAAAAATAAAAATAAAAAGCCGGAACGGTGTGTGGGAGAACTTCTTGTTGGTTGCAGTGCTTCAGTCTACCTGAGGTTTGCCAGCCCCCCTGCAGTAACCCTGTGCACTCCCCCTTTCCTCAGACTTCCCTCCTCCCCGCCAGCAGCCCCTTCTGTGCTCCCCCATGCAGCCTGCCCTCCATGAGTGGCCATGGACTTCGGGGTCCACGCGGTTCTTCACACCGCCCTTTATATGATGTGTGTCCCCTCTTTGGCTGTCCGGTTTTGCTTTGGTCAGTATAGCTAGTGGCCAGCCCATCTCCATTTCGAATTTACTCTTTTATAATAAGCCTTTGGTCTGAAAGCCAGATGATCAGGGATGCTAAAACTTGCTAGAATGACGAAAAGAGACAGGTGGTCTATTGCCCACTGAGTGAGCTGCAGTAACTTTTACTACATGGATTCCTTTTTTTTGTTGTTGTTGTTTTGAGACGAGTCTTCTCTGTCACCTGCGTTGGAGTGCAGTGGCACGATCTTGGCTTGCTGCAACCTCTGCTTCTCAGGCGCCCTGAGAGGTCCGGTTCTCAGGCCTCCTCAGGGTACTGGTAGGTGACGCCCCAGCATGCGTTGCTCACAGCCAGTTTGGCTTAGGTCTGTAGGAGGTGGGATGTGGACATAAGAGGGGTGGAATATGAAAGCGGAAAAAATGGGAGAGCATTTACCTGGTCAAGGGTGTAGGTCATATCAGGTACTCAAAGGCAAACCCAGCTTCATGTGGACACTTTCTTTTCTTTTTTTTTTTTTTTTGAGACGGAGTCTCGCTCTGTCACCCAGGCTGGAGTGCAGTGGCCGGATCTCAGCTCACTGCAAGCTCCGCCTCCCGGGTTTACGCCATTCTCCTGCCTCAGCCTCCCGAGCAGCTGGGACTACAGGCGCCCGCCACCTCACCCGGCTAGTTTTTTGGATTTTTTTAGTAGAGACGGGGTTTCACTGTGTTAACCAAGATGGTCTCGATCTCCTGACCTCGTGATCCGCCCGTCTCGGCCTCCCAAAGTGCTGGGATTACAGGCTTGAGCCACCGCGCCCGGCCCATGTGGATACTTTCTTGAGACCATCCCTCTCTGTTTCTGTTCCTCCCTCTGCCTAACCTATCCTGGCTCTAAGCTGGTTCAGACACTGCGTTTGTGTCTTTTCACATGGCATTTTTCTTTTTTCCCTCCACCTTGCAAGGGCTGAAATTTGCAGTCAGCATTTATATATGCCCTATAGACAATACGAATTTCTCTAATTTTACCTTTCTTGTCATTTTGTGGTCTTTTACATTTTCAGTCAATGGAAAATAACTGTTAATATGAATTGCGGTTTGGAAACTTTGTGCCAGATGATGAAACTGAATGAATGTGTGGTCTTTACATAGGTAGTGCCTTACATATGGTTTGGTTTTTGGCCCATGTACTGGATGTTTGCCTTTCTGTGGGCTGTCACAGATCTGGCATGTACCTTTATTTTATTGGGAGTTTCTACATGTGTTGCTGCAATCTCTCAGCTAAGAGTATTTTTCAGTCCTCTTGCTATTTGTTTTTTTTACCACTTATAGGGTGAAAGGAAGTAAAATTAGATAGGATTTTGATGTTTGATTTAAAAATCAACATTTCCATGAATTCAAAAATTCAAGAAGATGAAAGGATACCACTGATTCTTCTGTTTAAAGACAATTCATTTCCTTTGGCGGACAAAGTTTTGTTCTGTCTCTGGGTGTTCATTATTTTAGATGTACCCTTTGGACTCTGTGCACCTCCCCATCATAGCACTTAGTATATTTACTAAAATAGTAGATCAACCTCTCTGCCAACACAACTGGACTGTGTAAGTTCCTTGAAGGCAGGGGTCCCTAGTGACTGGCAGAGTAATATCTGGTATGTTGTAGACACTCAGTAAATGTTTGTCAAATGAATAGAGTGACCAAGCAATCTAATGAATATGGTCCTATCATGGTCCCAACCGGTCATTGGATTGAGTATAGCTATGATAGTGTCATCTCTAATGAACATATCTCGAATCACATCCGGGTTCAACAAATTTTCTTCTCTGTCTTGCGGAGGTGGGGACCCCACTCTGAGTCCCAGAGATAGAAACTCAGTCATCTTTGCATATCTTTTACCTCCTTGGTGTCTCTTGTATTTTCCTCTGTTTTTCTCCATTCCTACTGCCTCTACTCTAGTTTATACTGTTGGTCACCTTATGTCTGTAGCCTGTGAGCTAGCTTGCTGACACGAGCACCCCCAGCCATCCTGCACTCTGCCACAGCCAGATCAGACTGCCTCCCACATCCCTTCTAGCAGGACGTCCTTGCAGATGGTCCGAGTGGGTTTTCCCAAGGAGTTCTACAGGGCAGTGTGTTCCAGTGGACATCCTTGGTCCCTGAGGACCAAGGCTCAGAAACTGATTTTATGAGCATAGCCAGAGCTAATCTCTCCATCGTGTTATCCCAGTTCAGGAAGTGGATATATAAAACTAGATTGTCTGCTTACTGCCTTAAAATGAGAATATAACTGTTTCTATTTCCATTTCATGGCCTGGGATTCTGGTGTGGGAACAACTAGTACACGTTTTCTTCCTGTAGTCAGGCCTGCGTGGGAAGCCAAATCATAATCAGATGCTTACTTGGCTGGTATGGAATAAAACAAAGAGAAGAGAAGTGTCAGATGGCATCAGGTTAAGTCCGAGGCATCCATTTCACAGTCAGGAGGCTTGCCAGTGGGAATACCCAAAGTGAGTTGGCTTCGGCTGCCTGCATCCTTTTCCACAGTGAGGCAGACTTTGCCAGTGGGTCCTGACCCTCTATGGCGCAGGAGGTTGCCTCAGGCCCTTTCTCACTACACATTGCTGGGAGTGGCAAGGCCATTGCTGTTCTTTTTGAATATCTGCTTTCCTCCACTTTCGAATCTGACCAAGCACTTCTGATTGACATTCTTTACCCTTAGATATAACACTTTCAATTCTTTAGGGCTTGGAGCTGTTTCTCTAGGATGACTTTGCATGTCTTGGCTTTTTAAAGTTTAAGAGCAGTATGTTGTCTTTATTTCAAAGCCTTTATATTTTCTCTCCCTCACTCACCATCTCTTCCTCAAACCCCTTTTAAGCCCTGACTCTTGTTGGTGGGAGTCTAAATTTCTTTGCCTAGCCTCGGAGGTCCTCTGTCTGCTTCCCTGAGTGATCCAGACTTATTTTCTTTTTATTGGGGGGGGGGGGGTGGGGGACTGTCACCTAGGCTGGAGCGCAGTGGCACGATCTCAGGTCACTGCAACCTCTGCCTCCCAGGTTCAAGCAATTCTCCTGCCTCAGCCTCCCGAGTAGCTGGGACTACAGGCACGTGCCACCAAGCCCGGCTAATTTTATGTATTTTTAGTAGAGACGGGGTTTCATCTTGTTAGCCAGGATGGTCTCGATCTCCTGACCTCGTGATCTGCCCGCCTTGGCCTCCCAAAGTGCTGGGATTACAGGCAGGAACCACCGTGCCTGACTTCCAGCCTTATTTTCTACTTGTTTCCCTGTGGAACAAATAGGGGTCAGAAGCCCCAGTGTAAGTCATTCTGTCTGTCTGCTGGAGTTTCCTGAGCTCTAAAAACCCATCTTGCCTATCTCATTGGATTGTTGTGAGGGCCAAATACAGTGACAAGTGTTCATTTTCTCTATTGGTGCAAGATTCTGCATAGGTGATGTGACTCCTTTTTTTAAAGCTATTATATATTGAGCCCAAGCAGTTTGCATATATTATTTCATTTAGTCCTTTCAAGGAGATCCTGTTGTCATCCCCATTTTACAGATGAAGAAAGTGAAACTCAAAGAGGCTAGAGAAGTCTCAGGACTGATGGAGACCGGATGGGTCTGTCTAATCCCTATAGTCTGCTCTGAACTTCCAGTACCTACTGCTATATTAGACTGAACACTTGCCTGACCCCCCGCCCACAACTAACTTAACTCGCTTCTACTTCTCTGACCCACTGCCCTGACCAAAGTCCTCCCTGCCTTTCCAGGCCCCTTTCAAGTTTCCTCTCTCTCCTTTTGTGTCTAGCCCTCATTGTTCACCATCATCTCTGACCTCCTGTGCTACTTGAGGACATACTGGAGGCAGACCCATCTGCAGTTACATCCCAACCACACTGTGTTGCTTTGAACAAGGCAGCCACCTCTCCGAACCACTGAAAAAAAAAAAGGCATAATAATGACAGCTGGATCCTGGGATTTCTGGATTCCATAAAACCAATTGTGTAAAAGTTCTTTGTAAATGGTTAGATGTTCCTGGCTTCTTTAGTAATCAGTTATTTTTGAACTTATTTTTAATTTGTCCCATAGTAAGGAATATATTTTAATGTTGTGATGGGCACATACATTTTAATGAAGAGTTCCACAGGTACATTTTCTTGTTTTTTTGTGTGTGTTAAAAAACAGTGTTTATTTTGACCCATTGAATTGACTTTGACTATCCACTGTAGGAGGCTACCCACAATTTGGAAGAAAACATCAGGCCTAGATGACAATAAACCCTTTGAGGGCAGGGAATGTATTTTGCAGTTCTGTGTCCTCATAGGCCTAACAGGTTATGAGAAGATTCAGTCTGTTGATGGATTTTGTGCTGGAAATAGGCAGGATGGAGAGACTTATGCACATTTCAAATTATTTATTGAGTGCCCCTTTGCAAGAATTGGCCAGTAAAACCCTGGGGGCAGCTTTGTCGCTGCACTACTCGGGAGCCTGCACCCTCTTGAAGACATCACGCCAGCGTCTCCTGCACTTGGCCGTGTAGGCTGCAGCACAGCTGTTTCTGCTACAATCAGCTCCAGTATTTGTATTCCTCCTCTTGAGGCCAAGGCTTGTTCGTTGGCCCCAGGGAATGTGTTGTGTTGGGTTTGAATCTCCTGTCCTGCGTGCTGTGCCCCTGCCAAGGGCTGTGCACTCACCTGTCCCAGATGGGTGTTTGCGTCCTGTTTTCCCTGCTCTGCTGGTGGTGACAGCATCCTGCTGTCTCAGAGTAAAGCTCAGCTGCATAGATGCCACCCGCCCTCCTCCACAGCATCCAGGCTTCCAGTGTAAAAGCCTCTTACAACATCAGGCGGGAGAAAACAAGCCTGCCGCTTGTGGTGCCTTAGCACCAATTTGTCACCCACTTCACTCAGCCCTGGCCCCTGCTTCTCCTCTGTATGGTATCTTTTTTTTCCCATGGCCGCTCCAGCTGGGCTCTGGCCTGACACTGGAATCACATGTTTTGGCTCTAGCCTTTGGTATTATTCTCGAGGTTGTCAGCACACATCCCCACTGCCACCTTTTTCTAATGCAAAGGTCTTTTCATTAATGGATATTTTTTCCTGTGAGACTTGTTTAGGGGAGAGACGCATCCCTCATCTCCCCACCCCCACCCGCCATAAGGTTTTTACAGGCCAAGCTACAGATTGCTTTCCAGCCACTTTCAGAAAAATGCTGGGGCTCCACTTCGTGTTTAGCACAGTCAGCACACGTAACTCTTGTTCTGCTTGGGTTCTGTTCAATGTCACTTGCTTCTCCTGACCCTAGAAAGAGTTGAGAATTATAAGCACGGATTATAAGGACTCATAATCTCAGTTGCTAGAGTAAGGGAAATACGTTTTCACCGGTTCCCTGAAATAGACCTGGCGGACAGCTATTGCCTCCCCTCCCCTTTCCTCTCATTTCCCCTGGAGATGTGCTCTGCCTGTTTCTTCTCCTCGCTAAAACTAAGGAACTTTCCCTTGTGTTTTCTTTTGGCTTCTAGATTGTTCACCTGGCTTTTTATCTAAGCTTGTGTGAAATTGCTCCATGATCTGTGCCTGGAGAGGCTTTGGCGTAACATGGCTCACAGGGAAGTGTAGTTTGTCGTGATCGGACCATTTTGTTGCAACAGCATCTGTTCTTGTCTGAGTGGGGCATGCAGGTGAAGCATTTGCTCTGGGCCACTGAAAAACGAGGGAACACAGGCACCTGGACTGACCATTGGCAGCTGTGATCTACTCAGCAGGGGTGGTTGCTTATGTGACACTCAGACAGCCCCTCAGCTGTTTGTGATAAAAGGTACAAAATTCTAGGCAGCTTTTTGGTCCCCGTAACAAGTATATATAATTCCTACTTTAAGCAGTCCAAATTTAATACAGAGCAATGGGATGAGATGTATGTAGGTGGTGTCACATCCACAGGAATATCTTTAATCATCATTCTTTTCAACAATTCCGTTTCAAGAGGAATAAGTGAATTTAGGAAATTTGTATATGGGAAACATTGTCTATCAGTAAATGCGCAGTCTACTGTGTATATTTTCTCCTCAGTTCAAGGCCCCCAAAATGGGACGAAAAGTTGCTCAAAAGCTCTCATGCAAAATTATAAGAATATGGAGCTATATTAGGAAACGAACAGATAAATATGCTTTCAAGAATCCTACTAAAATGCTCAACAGTTATATGAAACATGCAAGTATAAGTTGAAAATTTAACTGACATGTGGACATTGAATGTTTCTGTGATTTTAATGGAAAAAAAATTCAAGGAACAAGGGGAAAGAAAAAAACACCAAGTGTCAAAAGGAAAAATGCCCTTTATCTACTCATGCAAATAGTCCCCTTGTTCATAGCCGTCACAAAGGACATGACAAGCCATATTGTGCAGGTTCCAAGGTTCATGAGAAGCAGGTTTGTAAGTGGCAGGTAGTGGGAAAGTGATTTATGTCCCATGAAAACCCATTCAGCTGTTGTAGCACTTCCAGGGCATGTGATGCGTAAGGGAGCCATTGTCTTAACACGCAGGGTGAGGACAAAAAGGCTTCAGTTGCTGAAAGGTGCTGGTTTGAGATGGTGATATCCTGTCTCCTTTTCCAGTAAAAGCAGGAACATGACGTCTAGGGTTTTTAAAAGAAAAAGCTTTTGTTCTTTTTTTATTTAGTGACAGTAGAAATTAAAGTAGAGCCTTAAAAATTAGAAACACAGTCAATTTCAATGTCAGGACCCAAGCCTCGGCAGTTAAATCAGATGCCTTGTTAAAAAATGTGTGAAAGTTATTTACCCTCATTTAAATTTGGGGGGCAACAAATGAATGGCTATTTAGGTTAGGCATGGGAAGCATTAATTAGTAATGGGGTAAAAGGACTCAGTGAGATTAACTTAGGTCACCTGTATTTAGCTTCTGATTTTACTTCATTCTGTTTGCTTTTTTCATTAGTCTAAATTAACTGCCAGAATTGCATTTATTAGTATGTAGGAGAACAATAATCCAGAAGTATTTTTGTTTGTATTCGTAGGAGGCTATATTGTTGTTATGTGATTCTTGGAAAATAATGGATTTTACATAGGAAAAGATACTTATACTTTGCAAAGATCTTACTCATTTGGGGTAAGAATTTGATAGAAATGCTGGGATTTGGTTTATAGAAAAGCACGTAAACTGTATGTATCATTTAGGTTTCTAATGCCTGTTATTGGCTTTCATGTAATTTGGATTGGGAGTCTAGAAGGAAGGCAGTGATAACAGGAGTCGGGGCGGGGGGAAGTGAAATTGTTACCCATTTCTTCAATATAGTGTGATAACTGTCTCCCATTTAATTTTGTCTCATCACACATTTTTTTTTTTTAGTGTCTGCTTTTTGCCAAGAAGTACTTACTGGTTCTAGGCCTCAAGGAGCTTATGAGTTAGCACAGATTTTCTCAGTCTCAGCACCGTTGACATTGTGGGCCAGGTAATTCTTTGTGGTAGGGACTGTCTGGTATATTGTAGAACATCTAGCGACTTCCCCAACCTCTACCCACTAGATGCCAGTGTACCCCTCCCCAGTAGTGTGACAACCGAAGTGTCTGCAGATGTTATCAAATGTCCTCTCAGGGAGGCACAGAATTGCCTCCATTTTGGAACCACTGGTTTGACACAGCACGTCTTGCTATAGAAACTCACTAGCATTCTTTGCCATTACAGCTGTTCAGTTACTTATGCTTATTTCTAGTTTTGGAAAAGCCATTTGAAAATGCCCTGAAGTGATTTTTATTCCTTTCTCATAATTCTTGAAAAGTGTGTGGAAGGCAGAGGAGAACTGTTAACTGTTCTGTCTGTTAACTGTCTGTGTACGTGTGTATGTGTAGGGGTGTTTTCATCATTGTCATCATTATTTTATGAAGAAAATGGAGGCCTCAAATGTACGAGCCAAAGGACAAACACTGAGATGCCCATGAGAAAGCAGGGCGAGGACTGCTTTCAGGAAGTTCCTGATATTCCTTGTATTAACAGAATCTGTTAAGACCGTGAAAGCTTAGGGCTTAATAAAATCGTTGAGATCTTAAATGTAGAGGATGTAAGATTTTTTATAGATCGGCTTTAAAATGAAGCCTAGGCAAAAATGAAATAGATTTGCCCCTCTTCACCCTCACCTGCCTTCTCCCGGTTTCTTCTCTTTCCCTCCTCTCATCTCTGCTTGCTCTGGCAGATCCTTTAACAAACATATTGCTATGTGATGACTTTGATGAATTACAAAAAAGTACCACTCTTTCAAGATACATTATAGTCATCTACCAAAAAATGGTCATAATACCTGTACAAAACTGCGGTGACCCAGGGTAACTGGAGCCCCAGGAGCTGTGCAGTGCACAGCTTGCACAGCAGTAAGTGGTGGCTATGTTTGGTCAGTTTCATTCCCTCCCATGATACTAGCTTTCACCTGAATGCTGTTGGTTCTATTTTTGACCCTGGACCAAACCTTTTCTGGGAACATCGTGCCTATGCAAGCTACCTTTTGGACATATTGTTCCTAGAATACTCTAAAGCATCTCAAATGTAACATATGCAAAATTGAATTACTGTTCTCCCAAGCCTGGTTTTTCTTAAATTTAGGAGTCATCTTAGTCTCCCTTTTTATATACTTATATACACACACAATATACATATACACATGCGTGTATCACAAGCCTTCTCAGTCCTCCCCGTATAGTTCTTAAATCCTGTGAATTTTTTTTTTTTTTTTTTTTTTTTGAGACGGAGTCTCGCTCTGTTGCCAGGCTGGAGTGCAGTGGTGTGATCTCGGCTTACTGTAACTTCCACCTGCCAGGTTCAGGCAATTTTCCTGCCTCAGCCTCCTGAGTAGCTGAGACTAAAGGCATGTGCCACCATGCCCAATTAATTTTTGTATTTTTAGTAGAGATAGGGTTTCACCATGTTGGCCAGGATGGTCTCGATCTCTTGACCTTGTGATCTGCCCGCCTCGGCCTCCCAAAGTGCTGGGATTACAGGCATGAGCCAACACGCCTGGCCTGTGATTTTCTTTCTACCCCTGCTTTCCTCCTGTTGTCTTATTTCAGTTTTCATCTCCTCTCTCCTGAGGCCTGGGCCATTGCAGTCATCTACTACCTGCTTTTCCTGTCCAGGTATCACACCCCTTCAAGCATGTTTCAACTAGAATGCTCCTGTGAAACACAAATCTGGCCTTACTGTTTCCCATCAGAGCTCTTTGAATTCCTTCTGTTATGCAATAGTTTATGCTTCCTTTATATCCTTATTTATAACCTCATCCCCTCCCCTCAAATGTCTAGGCATTCAAAATCTGCCAAGTGCAGGGCCTATTCTGGGCACTGGAGACTCAGCAGTGAATAAAACAAAGTCATTGCCATCGTGGAGCCTACTTTCGAGGGGACTGGACTATCGCAGTTCTGTGAACTGCCACGCTGTTTCATACCTTTGCTGGAATGTGCCTGCCCACAGCTAAGCTTCCTGGACAGTGTCTGCTGGAATTTCAGGACGCAGTGACAGTGTAGTGACCCCGCTGGCATTACCACTCTTTTTTTTATGTCTTCCTTGTGTTGTGTGCTTCAAGCTTCCTCTTCACTAGGGCCTGGCCTTACCAAGCTTTGTGTTTCCAGCACCTATAGTAGTGCTCAGCACAGGACAGATGCTTCTAAATGTGTATTGAATGAAAAGCACACAAGCATGGAAACGCTTTGGGATTCGTGTCCCTCAAACGTGTCATGTATTTTCTTCCTTTCTTTGCTTATGCTCTTTCCACTGCCAGGAATATCCACCCCAGCCATCCTACCAGGCCCTTATAAGCCACTTGCCCCATTCTTTAAAGTGCCACTGTCATGAACACTTGCTGAACCCTTCCCTTTCCTCAATTACTTATTGACCTACTTGCTTTTTTCATGCTTTCACTAGCATTTATTCAATAAATACTGAATATCTACCATTTTCCAGGATTTATACCAAGTCTTAGAGATATGACAATGGAAAAAGATCTGCTAATATTGTATTTTTAGTAGAAACAGGGTTTCTCCACGTTGGATCAGGCTAGTCTTGAACTCCCACCTCAGGTGATCCACCCGCCTCGGCCTCCCGAAGTGCTGGGATTATAGGTGTGAGCCTCTGCACCTGGCCTGGATGGCTGTCGTTTATGCAGTGTTGTATAGGCCCGGGCGCTTTCCATGTTGTGGCTCTGCTAACCCCATTGTGTTCCATATTTTGTGAAAAGGGGAAAAATAGCATGGAGCAGACATACTTGTTTCTTAAAGCCTTGCCTCAGAAGTGACATGTACCATATCTCTCACAGTTCGTTGGTAAAGACAAGTCACAAAGCCACTCAAACTGAGACATGTGGTCTAGCTGGGTGATGAGAAAGACAAAATGGAGTTTTGGTAGACAGCTACCAAACTCAGCCACATACCTCATTATACTACCTGCAAGCTGTGTTATCGTTAGTTGCCTGCATATTAATTAGTTCTTTCTGCTTAGAACACTTTTATCTAGAATATTTGCAACATTTGCCATTCACTTCATTTAAATCTCAGCTCATGTGAAACTTCTTCCAAGTGTAAGAACATTCAGTCTGGAAAAGCTCCCCATCCTCTTACACTGCCTTTTTTTCTTTAGAGCCCTTGTCACACATTTTATTATATATATAGTTTATTGTGCTCCCCTGCACAGGAATGTAAGTGTCACAATGGCACAGCATTTGTTTTGCTTATTGCTTTATCTACAGTGCCTGGCACTTGTCTTCAAGGATTATCTACATCTTGAAGGCAGAGCTTTGTTGTTCACATTTCAGTGAATATTTGCTGAGCAGAGCCTCATGCTAGACAGGCCTTGGAGGCACATCCTGAACAAGGAAAACACGCACCCTGCCTCCCTCGATTGAAGATGTTAGTCTCTTCAGTCTTATTCAATTTTATTTCTCTGTGCTTAGCATTTAGAAGCAATTAAATATGTGTTTGTGGAATGAACAAACTAATTAACAGCATATTTAGAAAATCTCACTGTAGCAAATATATTAAAGTTTTACAAAATCATGATAATCTAAGTGAAATATTTTATGAATTATGGGGAAAACATGAGGGATGAAAATTTACCCTGCTCTGCTTTAGCTTTTGAAAAAGTCTACTTATAAGCCACTCTCTTCATTGCTAATAATAACACCAGTGGGGAAACTTGAAGAAAGCGGTATTTGTCACCAAATGGTAAGTTAGCAGCTTGTCTTGTTATCTGGGTTGGAACACAAAGTCATTAAGTGGCATTTGGACTAAATCTGATTGGAAGTTAGAATCTACTTGGAGACAAACAGAAACATGCTTCTGCTTAGAAAAATCGCACAACTTTAAGATGTGGTGGATTAGAAAATGATAAGAATTAATTTTAAGAGAATGCCTGTTTTTTGAAAGGATTGGTTATATGTTGGTGGAAATTCTTCAGGAAAGTGACATCTCTGGAGAGGGAAACACAAAAACAGCTCAATACAGTCAGTCAATTTATTCTACACTAAGGAAAAAATAACTGAAACTGCTTGCTGGTTTTCTGTGGACTGTAACAGCTGGTTGACTCAAATTTCTGCTTTCTACCAATTGTGAAAATTAAGCCTTAATTTGGAGGAGCACCTGGATGTTCAGACTCTGTCTGAAGACACAGGGGCTAAAAGTGTTCAGGTTCTGTCTGAAGATACAGGGGCTATGGTTTGTCTATGGTTACAGCTTTTGCAAATGCAGAAAAGCTTTTGGAGCCTACTTATGTTATGGAGTATTTCCAATAGTGATTATTAAAGTAATTCAAGGAAAATCAGTAACGAATGATAGTAAAATAGTTGCCTTCAAATAGTGTTCAAGAAAATAGAGTGTGTATGTAGTATTTTAGCACGTAGAAAGGCTTAAACCCTCTTGTGAACTCCTACTTAACAATTTCTTTATTATCCTCTTCTTACTCAGATTTATAAATTTTCCTTCCTTTCTGCAAAAGGACAGAGATAAATAAAGATAACAACTTTTCCCCCTCATTGTATCACCCCATTAGCTTGTTATGCCAGTAATATTGATATTGAATATCCAGTCATGTTTAGCCATTTGTATTGTGTTTGAAGTTATTTTTTGATTTTCAGATTTGAAATGCTGGAAAGGAAGATCCCAGCCTGATGGAAATTTTTACGAGAATAGTGATGCCTTTTTGCTGTAGAAAACACGTGAGGGATATTGTCTCATTGTCGTTACTGCTTACTGTTTGAATTCTTGAAGGGCTTGTTTCCCACGGTGTTTTACTGCATTATATTCATGGAAGGCAACATGCAAGCCAGAGAGGATATAGGTTTTAGGCAAAGAGGCATGGGTTAGGGTTCTGCTCTGCCACTCTGGAGGGAGTTATTTCTTCTTGCTTATTCCGTGTCTTTGTTGTTTAAGTGGGGGCATTTACAGGACCTACATCATAGAGTGCTGGGAGATTAAATAAGAAGACATTCACAGGTTATGCCCTACTGCTAAAGAAAAGGAATTGCCGTTTTCAATTTGTTGTCTAAAGACCATCTGAAAATCTTGCTGTCTCTCAGTTAGACTCTGGCCTCTCCACAGTCAGGTCAGCTTGCCCACATGGGTTTCAAGCAACTCCACTCTACCCTGAGGCTCGCTAAGGGTGAACAGGTGATCATGAATATGGAAGGCTGAAGAAGAAACTGGAAAAAGCTGAAACTGAATATCAGCATTTAGAAACCGCATTTGGAGTACTGAGATAATACAAAGCTTTCAAAGCACTTTGGAACTCTACATATGTTAATCAGGAGCCTCAAAAGCAGCCCATCGATTGGCAAACCCATCTCTTAAAGTGCCACCGCATTAAAGTCCCCGGGGAAGCTGTGGATATTAGCTAGCAGTGGTGCGCAAGCCATTTACCCTCCCTTCTCTGCAACTTAAAAAACTTATTGCTTAATAATCTCTGTTCTAAATTCAGTATAGATTTACTTAGCCAGCAGATTGAGATCCAGGGGGACAGTGTGAGACTTAGAAGAGTTTTATATTTACTCTTCTTTGTAACTTTGAAAAGTTGCAAAGATAGTAGTTTCCATTTACTGTGCACCCATTTTCCCCTGTTACTAACACCTTATGTTAGAAATGCTTGTTCCCTGGTGCTGCAGAGAAATAGCACTCGAACATAAATTTAATAAAAACGGCCTTGCTAAGAGAATTAAATTGATGTTCGAGTGCTATTTCTTTGCGTCAGTGGGGAACAAGCATTTCTAATACCTTACATGTTAATATACTGCATTTGTTACAACTAATGAGCCAATATTGATATATTATTATTAACTAAAGTTTGTACCTTATTCAGACTTCCTTAAGTTTTACCTAATGTCCTTTTCTGTTCCAAGATCTCACCCTGGGCACTACATTACATTGTTCATAGTTTCTTGTCTGTGACAGTTTCATAGACCTTTTTGTTTTCAATGATCTTAACAGTTTTGAGGAATACTGTTTAGGTATTTTGTGGAACGTTCCTCAGTTAGATTTGTCTGGTGTTTTTCTCATGATTAGACTAAGGGAAGGCCCACAGAGGTTAAGTGCCATTTTTGTTATATCGGGGTACATCCTGTCAACATGACTTATCACTGACACGATCCCACGTCAACATAATATTGATCATGTGGCCGATGTACTCGCTGCCAGATTTCTCTACTGTAAAGTGACTCCGCACACCTCCTTTGGAAGGAAGCCACTGCGTACAGCCCTTGCATAAGGAATGGGGAATTTTGCCCTTCCCAATTGTGGGCAGAATATTTACATAAATTATTTGGAATTCTCAGTTGTATTTCTAAGTGTGTGATTTTAAAAACTACTTGGATGTTAAAATGGCTACGGTTGTATTCATTATTGAGTGAATACTTACAAATGTGGTCTGATGGACATTTTATTCTACCTAAGAAAAAAAAAACGGCTTCCCAAATTGCAGCCACCCAACCTAGTTCAGAGACTGTAGAATTTGTATTCCTGCCCGAGTGTGTTCTTAGTAGCACGCCAGAAGTGCCAGATGCTACCCTCTCTTTTTCTGTGTCATGATTTAATACCGTTTGTGCATTTTCTTCCGCTTCAGTTGATTTAGTGTCATTTTTGGAGACCACAGACCTGTTTATATTTTATATGTTACTATACAGTGTGTATTCTGTTTAGAAAAATAAAAATGCTATTACGATAAAATGTACTATTTTAATATCTTTATTTTTAAAGCGTTACTATCAAAGGCATCCTTTAGTGTCTCATAATTGGCTTTGACTTGGTTGCTGTCAATAAGAGTATATGATTCCAGATTTTCTGTTTAGTCAATGTTTAAACTACTTCATGTTTAACATTTATGCATATTATAATACATTGTGGTAATAAGGGTCATTTTGCTTCTTGGCTCTTTCAAAATATTGGTATAATTCTTAAATTTATTTTAAAATAATCATTTCACTTTTTGATGAGTATAAACTTAGTGAGAATTAGAAACTTCTTTAAAATATAGAAATCTATTTTCCTTATCTTTGGCAAAGAATGATAATAATTGGACTTCAAAAGACCCAGACCAGTAGTCCCACTGCTAAAAATGAATAATGGCCTATCTCAATCCACAGAAGGAAAATAAAATGGGCTAATAGAAACTTTTCCAGTTTCATGTTTTTCTCCTGTCAACATTTCATAAGTGTTTGGCATTTGCTACCACATCTCTTTTGGTGAGTATTAGTGAAAATGAATGAATAAGTACTAAAAGAATGTTAACAGAAAAATTCGGACACAGCCAGTTAGTTACTTTATTGAGAACATGCAAGTTTAAGCTATGTTTTTTTTTATTCTTTATTAGGGCTGAAATAATCTCTCCTGCCAGGTAAGTATAAGCTGTGGTTTTAGGTGGCATTCATATACTGCCATTTCTGCCAGGAAAATGATTCCTGGTTCATAAAAAGAAACACAGTATCTCAGTGTTTCATATTTTTCCTCAATGGGCAGCTCTTCTTGCCAGTGCTTTACATCAGAGCAACTTTGAAACCCACCACGTGGGTGAATAAGACGCAGTTAGGGAGTCTCTGGGAGCTTCCTGAGACAGGAAGGTCATCCTAAAGTTGTGTAACAATCATCTGTGTATCCTTCTACAGGAAGGATGGAATTGACTTTCCCACCCACAAATTTGGCATAAAATGTCTCTGCATCTGGGGCCAAGACTGTGTAAGGATTGTGAAGTCCCCGTGGGTTGGGTAGTAGGTGGAGCTGCCAGTTCAGTGCTGGAGAGCCATTCCTGCCCGAGTGTGTGCGTGGAGGGGGAGAGGGGGTGCATGTGCACGCGTGTGTGTGCGCACACGTGTGGAGTGATTTTTCAGTCTTTTTTCAGGGAGGAGAAAAGAATGAATCAGTAGCTTCGCTTTTGCTAAGGATATCCTAATAGTGTGGTGGATCCTTTTGGTTTAACAGGGTAGGTCAGATTACTGACGAGCTCTGTTCATTTATTGTTTTGTCATCAGTGCTATAAAGCTGCTACCGCTGGTTGTGGGTAAAGCAAGGCACATGAAAGCAGTCTGAAAATTTGTATTCAAGCTAATTTTAAATTTTTAACTACTTGTTTACTTATTTCTATATTTACCCTTTTAGCATAATACCTGAAACTTTGGGGGTTGGGAAATATCATTCATACAGCCAATTTTTTTAAATACCTTCTGTATTTAAGGCACTGTGCTGGGGAAATACAAGTGGGTAAGATGGACATGGTCTCCAGTCTCATGATGCATACAGCCTACTAGGGGAGAGAGCTGAGAAAAACTACAAATATAATTAGAAGGAATAATTTCAGGAAGTGTGGTTAGTAATATGGGGGGGAATAAATTCGCAAAGGTGGCCAGAAAAGACTTCACTGAGTTATCATCTGAAATGAACCCTTAGAGTAAGAGTACCCCATCTTTATAAAGGAGAGAAGGAAGAGATGCAATTAGCAGGATGATTGAGGTGAAAAATTGCTTGAGATAGTCAAGGAATAGAAAGTAGGCCCGTGTGACTGGAGAGAGTGGTATGACGTGAAATTGGAGAGGTGGTAGGAAGGAGAGCACAGAGACCCTTAGGGGTTATGAAGTATCGTGTGGTGCACATACTGATGGATTTTCACAAACAGAAGAAACTGCATAACCAGCACCCAGATCACGAAGCTGGACGTGTTCAGTACCACTGGGAGTACAGTTTGGGGCTGCTGGAAGCAGTAACCACCCACGCTGTTAACTCTCTTGTGTGTATGATCCATTCACATTTCAGGAAAACTTCTGGTGTTCTCACGCTGTTTCTTCTATTCCCATCCAAGGCCTAACACTTCCAGCTCCGTGCAGAGTATCTTTCTGTGGGATTTTTATACTCATGTCACTTCCTCTCCCCAACCGCCACCTTGGATATGTATTATACATGGAATTTTTTGGTAAATAGGATGCAAATTTGTTTTCCAAGTTTGCTTGGCTCATACTCTCTCCTTTAGAAAGCAAAGCTTGTCCTTTCAGAAAATTCTTATAATATTTGTGGATCTGGACTTCAGGTCTAAACTGAAGCTTTTGTTTTCTTTTGGAATTTATGCGTGTATTAACAGTTTATATTTTCTGTGATAATGGAATATTTTAGGGGTTGTTTCCCCATTATATTTAGATTCTTATATTAAAAAGCCTGCAGAGGCATTTAATGAAATTTAAGCTAGAAATAAAGATAATATGGTAATTTCAAATAGCTTTGTGTTCAAGATGAGATTTTAAAAGTTATTATTCCACAGTGAATTTTACTGATTACGTACAATGGCATTTATGGATGTGCAACAATTGAATGAGCATGATTAGTGTGTTAGATTATGGATTTATAATGTGAAATGAGAAATTTTTAATAAGCTTTCTCCATAATGGTTCATGCTATGAACAAACAAATTATGAGACACTGAGCTTCACTAAATCATTGCAGGGCTTTTGGAATCAGTAGGTTAATGTTTTCAAATAGTTTCCTATTTTTAAAAATACCACTAAAAAGTTAAGAGACAGCTATATAACCAGATATCTTATATTCTTTTGAGGAGTTGGAAGAGCATGTTTTATTTTTATAATAAAAGGAAAATTTTATTGTTGAAAGGATTAAGTATAAAATGGAATTAAAGTTATGCTTTGAGAAAAACTTGATTGCAAGACCTTATTAGGATTTAACACCTCATCAAGAATGCTTTTGACTTTTTTTTTTTTGAGACAGAGTCTCACTCTGTCACCCAGGATGGAGTGCAATGGCACGATCTTGGCTCACTGCAACCTCTGCCTTCCCGGTTCAAGCCATTCTTCTGCCTCAGCCTCCTGAGTAGCCGGGATTACAGGCACCTGCCATCACGCCCAGCTAATTTTTGTATTTTTAGTAGAGACAGGGTTTCGGCATGTTGTCCAGGCTGGTCTCGAACTCCTCACCTCAAGTGATCCGCCTGCCTCAGCCTCCCAAAGTGCTGGGATTACAGGCATGAGCCACTGTGCCCAGCTGCTTTTCACATTTTCTTCAGGAGGTTTCTGGGGGTACAATTAGCTGAGATCTGAAGTTTGGTTTTGCATGGTCTTGCCCAAGCTGGTAGTTGGTCATTGTGACCTTCTGATTTGGTGATTCTAAGAAACATTCTGTAAACATACCTGAAAACACATAAGAGATGTACCTTACCATTTAAAGGTTCTTTCAGTAAAGGCCTCTGAGTAATTTTTCATGGAGGGAGACCATTCTTAGGAAGTTTTAATGGAGAAACATATCATTATCTTCAAATTGTGTTACTTCCTTGTCTTTTATTTTTAAAAGCTCATTTTTCCCCATTATCAAGATAACATATTCTAGACGGACAATTTGGGAAATGCATATGATTATTTTTGTTCTAATTTTCTGTAATACCACCACCTAGAGATAGTAGTTTTTAAGCTGTCTGATATTTAATGTATTGTTTTCACTTCCTTTAAGATGCAATTTAGCGTTTTAGCCTTGAACTTTAGTTTTCCTTCCTCTTGGAGATTTAGGTTGATGCTAAAGTGCTATCTTCTTGTTTCAACTCTTGCTTAATTTACTCCAATACTTTGAGACAGCAAATTTTATACTAGTGTTATCTAACTTTATACTAGTGTTATCTAACAATATGTTTTGCTAACTTCCATTTTAAGATGTTAGCCCACAAAAAAGCTTTTAATTTAAATAAATATAAAATGTTGAAAATGTGTGACTTTAATTAAAGACCATTGTTGGCTAGCATCATAGAGGTGTCAAGAAAATTAACAGTAAATGGGCCATTCAAATCTTTCATGTTACATGACAACTGAAATTCCAGATACCCTTTGAGAGGTAAACTAGTTATGGAGAAGGGATGGAGAAGCACAGAACCCTAAACTTACTGTGGGTAGTCATGTGCTCCGTGAGATTGAGGTCATTAGCTTCATATACCTAAAAACATATCCAGTGACCAAACTATGTCATAGGGATCTGTCCATTTCTTGCCTGTGCTTTCTCTTGGACTGGCTTCATTCTTAGGGTGTCCTCATGTGGTTTCAAGGTAGCTACTAGAAGCTCCTATTGCCTTTCCCATGAGTTTAATAACTGTAGTAAATGAATCTCTCTTTCAAAATACTTGAGTAGAAATCCCAGGAATGAGTCTCACTGGACAGGCCTTAAGCACCCACTATTCCCAAATCAGTTGTTATTGTGAGATAGGTGGAATGCTGTGATTGCCAGGATTGGGTCACATCCTTACCATCTTACTCTAGAACACCAGCGTGTTGCCCAAAGAAAGACCAAGGTGTTGTAATGAAAAAAGGGAGGCAGACTCCAAGTATACAGGAAAATCTCCTGGGTGTTCACTAAAAAGGTCAATGACGAATGAAGCATAACTCCTTGAATGAAAATGAAAATGCAGCATACCGAAACCTGTGAGATACTGCAAAAGCAGTACCAAGAGGGAAGTTTATAGCACTAAATGCCTACATCAAAAAAGTAGATCACAAGTTACCTAACATCACACATGAAGGAACTAGAAAAATAAGAACAAACCAAATCCAAAGTTATAAGAAAATAAGTGACAAAGATCAGAGCGAAACTACATGAACTAGAGACCAAAAAAACAATACAAAAGATGAGTGAAATGAAAAGTTGATTTTTTTAAAAGATAAACAAAATTGATAAACCACTAGCTAGACTAACCAAGAAAAGAAGAGAGAAGATTGAAATAAACACGATTAGAAATGAAAAAGGAGACATTATAACTGGTCATGGAAATGCAAAAGATCATCAGAGACTATTATTATTAACAACTGTATGCTCACAAACTAGCAAAGCTGGAAGAAATGGATAAACTCCTGGGTACACAACCTCCTGAGACTGAAGAAATAGAAGCCTTGCACAGACTAATGAGTAGCGAAATCGAATCAGTAATAAAAATCTCACAACAAAAAAAGCCCAGGACCAGATGCAGTCACAGGCAAATTCTGTCAAACATACAAAGGAGGCCAGGTGCAGTGGCTCATGCCTGTAATCCCAGCACTTTGGGAGGCCATGGTGTGTGGATCACGAGGTCAGGAGATCAAGACTATCCTGGCTAACAGGTGAAACCCCATCTCGACTAAAAATACAAAAAAAAAAAAAAAAATAGCCAGGCATGGTGGCACCCACCTGTAGTCCCAGCTACTTGGGAGGCTGAGGCAGGAGAATTCCTTGAACCTAAGAGGTGGAGGTTGCCGTGAGCCAAGATTGTGCCACTGCACTCCAGCCTGGGTGACAGAGCAAGGCTCCATCTCAAAACAAAACAAAACAAAACAAAACAAAAAGAGAACCATACAAAGGAGAACTAATACCAATCCTCTTGAAACTATTCCAAAAAAAAAAAAAAAAACCCCGAGGAGAGGATTCTCCCCACCTCATTCTACAAGGCTAGTATCACCCTGATACCAAAACCAGACAAGGATACAACTAAAAAAAGAAAACCAGAGGCCAATATCCTGATGAAAATATATATAAAAATTCTCAACAAAATACTAGCAAATTGAATCCAGCAGCACATCAAAAAGATACTACACCATAATCAGATGGGATTTATCCCAAGGATGCAAGGATGATTCAACATGTGCAAATGAAGAAATGTGATACATCATACAGACAGAATTAAGGACAAAAACCATATGATCATCTTAATAGATGCAGGAAAAAGCATTCACTAAAATTCAGCATCTCTGCATGATAAAAGTCCTCAACATACTAGACAGAGAAGGAATATACCTCAACATAATAAAGGCCATATATGACAAATGTACAGCCAACATCATACTTAATAGGAAAAAGTTGAAAGCATTCCCCTAAAGAACTGGAACAAGAGAAGCATGCCCACTTTCATGACTTCTTATTCAACATGGCACTGGAAGTTCTCACCAGAGCAGTCAGGCAAGAGAGAATAATAAAAGACATCCAAATGGGAAAGGAGGAAGTCAAATTATCCCTGTTCACTGATGATATGATCTTATATCTAGAAAACCTTAAAGACTACACCAAAAAACTCTTAGATTTGATAAATCAATTCAGTAAGGTTTCAGGATACTAAATTAACATATAGAAATCAGTAGCATTTCTGTACACCAGTAATGATCTAGCCGAGGACCAAATCAAGAAGTCAACCCCATTTATAACAGCTACCAGAAAAAAAAAAAAAAAAAAGAAAAAGAAAAAACCCAGCAGGGAATGCACTTCACCAGGGAGGTGAACTACAAAACACTGACGAAAGTAATCATAGACAACACAAACAAATGGAAAAATATCCCATGCTCATGGATTAGAAGAATCAACATTGTTAAAATGACCATCTCCCCAGAGCAATCTACAGATTCAATACAATCCTTATCAAACTTACCAACATTATTTTTCACAGAATTAAAAACACAATCCTAAAATTCATATGGAACCAAAAAAGCTAGAATAGCCAAAGCAATCCTAAGCAAAAAGAAAAAATCTGGAGACATCACATTACCTGACTTGAATTATATACAAAGCTATAGTAACCAAAACAACATGGTACTGGTATAAAAATAGACACATAGATCAGTGGGATAGAATAGAGAAGCCAAAAATAAAGCCACATATCTACAACTGATTTTCAACAAATTCAACAAAAATGTACACTGGGGAAATGACACCCTATTCAATAAATGGTGCTGGGAAAATTGGATGTATGTAGTAGAAGAATGAACCCATACCTCTTATCATATACAAAAAATAACTCAAGATAGATTAAAGACCTAAACATAAGACCTGAAACTATAAAAATCCTAGAAGAAACCTAGGAAAAACTCTTCTGGACATTGGCCCAGGCAAAGAATTTATGACTAAGTCCTTAAAACCAAACACAATGAAAATAAAAATGGAGAAATGGCATTTAATTAAATTAAAAAGATTCTGCACAGCAAAAGAAAAAATCAGGAGAGTAAACCTACAGAATGAGGAAAAAAAAATTCCCAAAGTATGCATCCAGCTAATTGCTGACATGCAGAATCTACAAGAAAAACAACTCAACAAGAAAAAAACCCCGAATAACCCCATTAAAAAGTGAGCAAAAAACATGAACACACATTTTTCGAAAGAAGACATACAAGTGGCCAACAAACATGAAAAAAAAAATGCTCAGCATCACAAATTATTAGAGAAATGCAAATTAAAACCATAATGAGGCCAGGTGTGGTGGCTCATACCTGTAACCTCAGCACTTTGGGAGGCTGAGGTGGGCGGATCACAAGGTCAGGAGTTTGAGACCAGTCTGACCAATATGGTGAAACCCTGTCTCTACTAAAAATACAAAAAAAAAAAAAAAAAAGGCCGGGCGTAGGGCCCCTGTAGTCCCAGTTACACGGGAGGCTGAGGCAGGATAATTGCTTAAACCCGAGAGGCAGAGGTTGCAGTGAGCCAAAATCACACCACTGCACTCCATCCTGTCTCAAAGGAAAAAAAAAACCAAAAAAACCCAAAAACCAATGAGAGACCTTCTCTCACCAGTCAGAATGGTTGTTATTCAAAAGACTAAAAATAACAGATGTTGTTGAGCACGTGGAGAAGAGGGAACGGTTATACACTGTTGGTGGGAATATACATTAGTACAACCTCAGTGGAAAATGGTATGGGGATTTCTTAACTAAAAATAGAACTACCGTTGGATCTAGCAATCCCACTTCTGGTATCTAACCAAAGGAAAAGGAATTAAAAACACCTCAAGTCATATGTTCACCACACCACTGTTCACAATAACAAAGATATGAAATCAACCTAAGTGTTAATCAGTGAAGAATCATTGGAAACAGGAAATATATATATATATACATACACACTCACACACATACACATATATACCTTGGAATACTATGCAGCCATAAAAAGGAATGATATCTTGTCTTTTGCAGCAACATGGATGGAACTGGAGGCCTGTATCATCAGTAAAATAACTCAGAAACAGAAAGGCAAATGCCACACATTCTCGCTTGTAAATGGGGGCCAAATGATGGGTACACATGGACAGACAGTAAAATAATGGACATTGGAGACTAAAAATGGTGGGAGGATGGGAGAGAGGTGAGGATTGAAAAATTATGTATTGGGTACAATGTTTACTGTTTGGGTGATGGGTACATTAAAAGCCCAGACTTTACCAATAGGCAATATATGCATGTAAGAAATCTGCATTTGAACTCCCTACATATATTTTTAAAATTTTAAAAATTAAAAAAAAAAATTGCCACTATGCCATTAACTGGTACCATGTAATTTAGCATTTAACTGTGTATGGATCTCTTTTCTCCATCATTGCTTCATCACATTCGTTTTGTTATGATGAGGGACTGTCTTTTACTTTTTTTATATTCCTCTTAGCACTAAGCAAATAACGGGACCCTAAACACTTAACTGATTGTTCATTTCTGAAGTGTACAATACAGATAAGCAGGAAATGTTAATATCATTGTTTTGATTGTTTGCTGGTTTTGTTTTTCAGTAGGTGTTTGAGAGAAACACTTAACTCCGTAAGTGGACTAGTTTTTTGCCATGAATGTGTTCAGCACTAGGAAAGGTGATACATACTAGAACTGAGGATCTTAACTGGAAATTCATATGCTTTCTAAGAGACCGTGGGAGAATTTCTGGGTACCTCTGCACCCCTAAAATCCTAGCAAAATTATGCGTGTGTGCACACTTTTCTGCATTTTTCTTTTTCTTTTTTTTTTTGAGACAGAGTCTCACTCTGTCGCCCAGGCTGGAGTGTAGTGGCATGATCTCGGCTCTCAGCTCACTGCAGCCTCTACCTCCAGGGTTCAAGCGATTCTCCTGCCTCAGCCTCCTGAGTAGCTGGGATTACAGACACCCACCACCACGCCCAGCAAATTTTCGTATTTTTAGTAGAGACGGGGTTTCACCATGTTGGCCAGGCTAGTCTCAAACTCCTGGACTCAAGTGATCCATCTACCTCGGCTTCCCAAAGTGCTGAGATTACAGGCGTGAGCCACCACACCCGGTTTGTTTGTGCATTTTTCTTGAGAAAGGATCTGTAGCTTTCATTAAATGCTCAAAAGAGATCCTTAATCCACAGAAGGTTCACAGCCACTGATAGGAAATATCTAACACTGACAGAAAATAGTTCCTGAATTTTGCGATTAAATAATTTATTGTGAGTGGGAGGAGCTAAAAGAGCGATGCCACTTAGGAGAAGCACAAAGGAATTGGAGCTCAAGGATGAATTGTTAATCTATGTTAATGAATTCAGTCTGTACAGGGTTCAAACAAAATATATTATGGATGAGCCTCTAATAAAAATGGACTTCCTCGGCCCTGCGAGTCCGACAGTTAATGATGGCTGGCAATTTGCTGCTGGCTGATTTTGGCTCAGTGCTTTGGAGCAGGCACAGGCCCAGTTCTCGCCACTTGGAAGGAAAGGGAAAGTGATAGTTTGTTACTTTGCTCTCATAAGCAATTTGTGACAACAGTTTAATAAAAGCTTAAGAAATGTCCTGTCCCTGGGTGGGGAGAGGAGCTGAGGAGCCTCAGTGGGAGCACCACGTGGGATGTTAAGCCCCTCAGCATCTCCTGGGGCCACCTGACGCTGCCACACAAGAGAAGAGAAAGGGAGAGCCAGCGAGCCTGGTGTTTCTTTTAGTCCAGGCAAGGCTACTGTTATGCTTGCCAATTTGACTTTTCCCCAGCAAACTCAAGCTGTCCTGTGAGTTTCCACATCAGCCATGTGCCTGGGGAGCTGCTCCGAGCTTGGGCTCTGGTGCTGTCTGCTGCATGGACCTCATTAGCGCTCACCCAGCAGATTGCTTTCATATTGCTTCACCCTTTTCAGTTTTGAGTTACCACGTAAACATCAGATATTGGGGGTTTTGTGAAAGGATCCTTAGTCTCTAATATTTAGTTAAGGAAAAAAGCCCTCTTAGGGAATCAGCTAGATTCACTGAAAGGATTTCCTCCTGAAAATGCATTGCAGCATGGGTCAATTCTAATTTTCCTCAATTCCTGAGGCCATTTAGTTTTGACTTCTCCCTCTCTCTCTTTCCCCACCTCAACCCTGTGGGCCAGGTTTAGGGGATTTTACAGCCAGCCTTCACACAACTTTCTGCTCTACATTTGTGGCCTTAAAACTTGCTGATTTATAGGAAAGTATATTTCATGTCATGACCTGGGATATTAATATGTATGTATATGTATATATATATATAAGCAAAAGGGTTTCCCAAGGCAATATTTATCCTTATGTACCATATTCTGGTATTTTCTATTCTGTGGGGGAATACTGCTGGTCTTCACTCATTAAATCATTTTCATGGCTCACTAATGGTTTGCACCCTGCACTTGGAAAACACCTCTCAGGGATACTCAGGGATCTATCCTTTCTATCACTGTGGTGAGGGATGGCTCAGGGCACCGTATAATGGCTGAACCTCTTTATGTGGCACAGCAGAACCAACTTTATGTATTTTCAGTAATACTTCTGATATTCTGGAGGGAGTAGAGCATAGTGGTTTAAGAGCGAATGTTCTAGTTAGAATGCTCGCTTGGTCCTGGGTCTCTGACCTACCACCTGCTGTGGTGTTGGGCAAGTTTCTTAGTCTCTCTGAATCAGTTTGCCCTTCTTTAAAATAGATAAAAGTCGAATACTTACAGCGAAACATTGTGAAGATTGAGATGTATATTATATTATTAATACATTATTAATATATCCTAATGCACATATATTTTAATACACATTAATACAGAATTAATATTAATAGCAAACATTTGTTCAATGCTGCTATGTGTCTGTGGTAAATTTAACAAATGTTTGCTATTAACATTATTAATACTATATCTTAATATTGATATGTATCCCCAGTTGGATTACATTTTCCTTTTGCCCTTTGAAATAACTTATATTGAGCCTATTAAGAATATGTGGGTTGGGTATGCTGGTTCACATCTGTAATCCTGGCACTTTGGGAGGCTGAGGCGGGCATATCGCTTGAGGCCAGGAGTTCTAGACCAGCCTAGGCAACATGGTGAAACCCTGCCCCTACAAAAAATGCAAAGAAATTAGCCAGGTATGGTGGCACGTACCAGTAGTCACAGCTACTTGAGAGGCTGGGGTGGGAGGATCACTTGAGCCCAGGAAGCAGAGGTTGTAATGAGCCAATATCACACCGTTAGACTCCAGCCTGGGTGACAGAGCAAGACCCTGTCTCAAAACAAAAACAAAAACAAAAAAGTTGTCGTATGTGTAGAAATAACCCCCATGTTCAAAACCATGAACTATAAGCAATGTGGTTAAATGAAAAAAAAAATACTGCAGCTAGATAGCTAGATTTTGAATTAGAACATTTTCAGCTCTAAGTGATGGAAACCCCAATCAAACTGACTTAGGCAAAAATAGGAATTAACTGATCGACATAACAGAAACATCTAGGGATATTGCTTTTGGCATTGGCCATTTCCAGTTGCTCTGAAGATATCAGCAGTTTTTCTGTTTGTTTCTTGCTCTGCCTTTCTCTGTTGGCTTCTTTTTCAGGCAAGCTTGCCCCCAAGCAGTGGCAGAAACAGCCACCAGCTGCTCTAGTTTTCTGTTCCACTAGCAGGAAGAAAAACCCTCTTCTCTGGTAGTTTCAGCTTAGTCTTACATCTGATGGACATGGACTTTGATGGGCTAAGCTCAGCTCACCCCTCCTGACTCTTTGCCACTGTTGGTCACGGAGCCATGAGAGGCACTGGTCATTGGATGTCCTGGGTCATGTACTTGCCTTGTGGGTTCAGCCCCTTTCAAGCCACGTGGTCAGAATGGAGGAGGGCTGCTCCATGGGGGCATCTCAGCAGATGCCCATCACACACCTCCACCATCCCTCCCCTGAACATAGACTTCCTACATAGATGTTTTCTTTGAATAATTCAACTGAGAGTAGTGTTAACACCTAGATAGTTCTTATTCCAAGCTATACCTCATTTCCACTCTTAATTTATGTTACAGCTATGTTCAAAGATGTGTCATCCTTTCCTTCCCGATCACTGCTAAAATGTTCTTTTTAGTCACCCCATCTTTGTATTGCCACTTAACAGTCATCATTTCCTTCTATCTCATTTTATGCCTCCCTCTCTAATCTGCTTTTCCACACTTTTAGTACTCGTTGCCATTGTTATGAACAGCAAAATACAGAGATGTGACACCCCACCTCCTCAGCAGTCTCTCCTTTTCATTTTGTGCTCTAGCCAGCCCAGGGGTCAGAACTGCATTCTGCAGCTCTTCTTTATTCTCTGGCTGTGAATGAGGGTCCCTGATTCCAGACTACATGAGGTTGGGACTGTGAGTTGTTGGACAGGCTGTGGCTTCCCCTGTACACACACACACACACACACACACACACACACACACACAGATGGAATGGTTGACAGTGGACAGTTTGGTTGCAGTAGGGACTCCAGATGGTGAAGTGTGTCTGCCAGGGAGTTAAAGAGAATTGTGGGTCTGGAGCCAGTGAAGTTGAGGGCACATTCCAGAGCCTTACGTCTGCCATGTGCAAGATATGTTTAGCTTGCTAATTAAATTAGGAACAAGATGAGTACTTGCTTGTTCATTCATTCATTCATTCATTCATTCATTCATTCATTCAGAGACAGGGTCTTGCTCTGTCACTCAGAGTGCAGTGGTGTGATCATAGCTCACTGCAGCCCTAAACTCCTGGGCTTAAGGAATCCTGCCTCAGCCTCCTGAGTAGCTAGGACTACAGGCGTGCACTACCACACTTGGCTAATTTTTTAAAATTTCTTATAGAGACAAGGTCTCACTATGTTGCCCACTTTGGTCTTGAACTCCTGGCCCCAGGCAATCCTCCTGCCTTGGCCTCCCAAAGTGTTTGGGATTACAGGTGTGCACCACTGCACCTAGCTGACATTTTTTAAGCCCAATATTGTGATCTAATACTCTATAACTGTATAGGATGAATAAATCAAATGTTGTGAAGTTCACATATAGACAAAGGTATGGATTCAAGTAGTTTCAATGTATGCATTATTTGGGGGAAAATTAGGAAATTCCCTACAGACATTAAAAAAATTCTAAAGTAGGCTGGGTGCAGTGGCTCATGCCTGTAATCCCAGCACTTTGGGAGACCAAGGCAGATAGATCACTTGAGATCAGGAGTACAAGACCAGCCTGGCTAACATGGTGAAACCCTGTCTCTACTAAAAATACAACAACAACAAAAAAAAAAATTAGCCTGGCATGGTGTCGGGAGCCTGTAATCCCAGCTACTCGAGAGGCTGAAGCAGGAGAATTCTCTTGAACCAGGGAGGCGGAGGTTGCAGTGAGCCGAGATCACGCCACTGCACTCTAGCCTGGGAGACAGAGGGAGACTCCATCTCAAAAAAAAAAAAAAAAAACTAAAGTATCAGAATTTTTATGTATGTATTTATGGATGGGTGTATACGTATGTATATTAAGAAATGCTAGTCAAAGTGCAGATGGGATTTACACATGTTATCTAATGGAAGCTTTCTAACCCCTGACCCCATAGGCACATCCACCATGTGAGAACACAGGCTCACACAGAGTTGAAACACTGTTGCCAAACTAAATCAAGACTGATAATTGGTCAGTTAGCTCAAAGAGTCAGTGAAAATGATGAGGGTGTGTGTAAAATGACACATACTTTACACATTTTATTTAAAATGAAAATATGATTTTGAAGTAGCATGTTGTCTAGCATTTTGAGTTTTTCCCTGCTCGTGCTGTGTGCATAGAGACCCTGATATATTTCCCCCAGTGGTCTGTCACTTGCTGTAAAATTTTGAGTTCTAGGAATGTTTTGAGTTAGGCCCAAGACCTTTTTCTTGTCTAAGTATCCTCTGACTGAAGTATCTTCCTGTGTAAACATCAGCCATAATTTATCAGCCACAACTTCCATTTACATTTTTTTAAGGTGGACCTAGAACTCAGCAATACTTGCAAAGTAATCTAAGTTGGGAGGTCTTTCCAGAATTTTTCCAGTGTTATACAGTTGTCTCTGTCACACCTCATTCAACGGCAAACTTGTTATGGTTTGCCTTCATGAAGTCTTTTTTTTTTTTTTAAGAGATGAGGTCTCACTGTCACCCAGGCTAAAGTGCAGTGGCACGATCATAGCTAATTGTAATCTTGAGCTCCTGGGCTCAAACAATCCTCCTGCCTCAGTCTCCTGAGTAGCTAGGACTATAGGCATGTACTACTGTGCCTAGCTAATTTCTAAGTTTTTTTTGTAGAGAATGGAGGTCTTGCTATGTTGCCTTGGCTGGTCTTGAATTCCTGGCCTTAAGCGATCCTCCCACCTCTACCTCTCAAAGTGTTGGGATGACAGGAATGAGCCACTATGCCCAGTGTGCCTTCATGGAGTCTTTATAAGGCATTTAGCTTAGTTTTTATAGAAACAACTATTTCTTGACTTCCATATTTAATTGATTTTATATAATGCTTGCACAGTATACATGCAAAGCAAGTACATTTGGCACAAATATTTGAAAGGAAACACAGCTCACCTGGAATAAGCACACAGCTCCATGGATGGAAAGGATGTGAGCAAATGTGTTGGCACTAGGACCACTGGTAGCTCACACTTAGGTGGGGCTGTGTTTTCTAAGTTCTTTATATACATTGACTCATTTCATCTTCACAGTACCCCGTCAGGTAAGGTATTATTATCCCATTACACAGATAATGGAAATTACGTACAGAGAGGACAAGAGATTTGCTTCAGAGTAACTTACTAGCTGCCAGCGTTCAGCCTGCATTGGGCTTTCGACAACATGTTTTGTGAAGGAAATGAGAGCATTTTGTGTGGAGGTAAATTAAGAGCACAGAGACACTATATAGAGATAATCCCTTAAAAAACCCCACCATAACACATAAAGACTTCTGAAATATTCTCCATATCTCTCTAAAATTAGAGTCTAGGCTTTTAGAGGTAGAAATGACCTTAACATATCCCTGCATATCCCAACAGGATAACCAAGACCCAGACAGGTGAGGTGATTTCCTTCACAGGCACCCAAGAAAGTATGGCATAAAGTTTAGGTTCCTGACTTATCCCCCATTTTCCTTCTCTTTTTTTTTTTTTTTTTTTTTGAGACAGAGTCTTGCTCTGTCAGCCAGGCTGGAGTGTAGTAGCATGATCTCAGCTCACTGTACCCTCTACCTCCTGGGTTCAAGCAATTCTCATGCCTCAGCCTCCTGAGTAGCTGGGATCACAGGCGTGCCACCATACCTGGCTAATTTTTTTGTATTTTTAGTAGAGATGCGGCTTCACCATGTTGCCCAGGCTGGTCTCGATCTGCTGGCCTTAAGTGATCTGCCTGCCTCAGCCTCCCAAAGTGCTGGAATTACAGGCATGAGCCACCGTGCCCAGCCTGTCCCACATTTTCTTATGGAAGAAAAGGATGCATTGTAGTGTATGTATAATCTTCTGAGAGAAACATTCAGGGAATGAGCCTCTCAGAGTGTGCCAAGAGAGCAAGAAGGTTGGTGGATAAGGACCACCTTAGTGTTACCAAATCCACATATCTCTCCTCCAGTCAGAGTAAAGCTTGGACCAGGGAATCTTAGGACTGGAAAGGGTCTAGCAATGTGGTTTTATCCACCCCTGTCTAGGGAAGGAGGGAATGAGGCCAGCTGAGCACCAATAAGGTAGATGGTTTTGTCACTATTTTATGGGTAAGGAAGTTGAGCTTTAGAGAGAGAAAATGATTTATCCAAAGTCATGCTGCTAGAAAGAAATGGAACCAGGACACAAGCCTGGTCTTGCTAAAGCTAAGGCTCGTGATCTTTATGCCATGCTAATTGTTCATCCTGTGCAGTTGTTTAACCACAGTTTTCTTGGCTAGAAATTCTTACTAAGGTTAACCCTAAATACCTCTTGAATTTAAATGTTTATCCTTCTGTAGTCCTTAGTCAACAAAAGAAGCGATTGATCAGCCTATTTGAGAGGGTATAAGAAGACACAGATTGGCAGTGTTTGAATGTCAGTAGTACTCATCAAATAATCCCAGGATAGAAGGAATTTTGTTCAACTCCCCCATTATCCCTGCTCACATTTGCCCTG
Source organism: Theropithecus gelada (assembly GCF_003255815.1). Classification (NCBI taxonomy): domain Eukaryota; kingdom Metazoa; phylum Chordata; class Mammalia; order Primates; family Cercopithecidae; genus Theropithecus; species Theropithecus gelada. The sequence goes on along the minus strand of NC_037672.1, from coordinate 95,983,567 downwards.
TAGCATCTCCACCAAGCCTGTGCTGGGTAGTTTTCAGTCCAGAAATTAAGAGAAATAAGAAAGAGGGGCCCAGGCACAGTGGCTCACGTCTGTAATCCCAGGACTTTGGGAGGCTGAGGCAGGCGGATCACCTGAGGTCAGGAGTTCGAGACCAGCTGGGCCAACATGGTGAAACCCCATCTCTACTAAAAGTCCAAAAATTGCTGGGCATGGTGGCATGCGCCTGTAATCTCAGCTACTCAGGAGGCTGAGACAGGAGAATAGCTTGAATCCGGGAGGCAGAGGTTGTAGTGAGCCGAGATCGCGCCACTGCACTCCAGCCTGGGCTACAAGAGTGAGACTCCATCTCAAAAAAAAAAAAAAAAAAAAAAAAAAAAAGAGGGAAGTCACCATCTTAGCCCATCCCATCTTCGCCCCAGGAAGTCATACACACGTATGCCATCTTTGATTTCTGTTTGCAAAAGTAATTCATGTTTATAGTAGAAACTTTGATCACTGAAGAAAACTCATGATCACTGAAGAAAGCTCAAGAAAGAATTTGAAGATCTATATGTATGAGTTATCTATTGCTATATAACAAGTTACCCCAGAATTTAGCAGCTTAAAACAAACTTTTATCTCCCGTAGTTTGGGAGTCAGCAGTCTGGGAGTGGCTTAGCTGGGTAGTTCTCTCATGGAGTTGCAGTCAAGCTGTGAGCTGAGGCTCTAATCATCTGGAGCTTTGTCTGGGGCTGCAGGGTCTACTTTCAAATTCACGTGAGTGTTGGCAGGAGGCTTCAGTTCTTGCCATATGGTCTGCCTCATGGAGCTGCCCACAGCATGGCTTCCCACACGGCCGTGTTGATGAGCGAGAGAACACTCACTAGAGAGCAACCAAGATGCAGCCACAATCTTTTTTGCACTGATCTTAGAAAGGATGCTCCTGCACTTCTGCTGTATTCTGTTGGTCACACAATCAACCCTGGTATAATATTATAGAAGTGGACTACATAAAGGTGTGAGTACCAGGGATGGGAATCATTGAAGGCCATACTGAAGGTTGGCTACCACAGTGTATAATTAAAATTATGTTGCAGTAAAATTACATAAGTTTTTGCCCACAGTTCTCCTATTTTCCCCCCTAGAGTATTGCAAAATACAAAAGATCACCAGGGGAAAAAAAAAAAAAATCTGAAGGGAATGCAATGTTGAGGCATGAATGTCCCAATAAGCTGTTTATTGCTCTCATTCTAAAGGAGCTTCTTGATTTTATTCCAAGTCTGCCATGTCAAAATGTGTGGTTTGGGAAAGAGGAGAGTAAGGGCAATAGAGTGGATAGAAGCATGTGGATGCGCTGTGGTCCTGACGTCATTTGTGTTTTGGTGAACCTACAGCCCCACTGCCTCTGAGAAAAGATAAGGAGTTTAGGATTCAGTCCAGGCTGAAACTTGGGAGAAGCTCATGGCTCCTGGACCTCCTTATTCTGATTTTAGATGCAGATAAGAAGCAGAGATTTGTAAATGATATTCTAATTTTTACTAATAATCATTTGAGGAAAAAGATTTGACTACTTCAAACATGCAAGCATTGAAAGTGACGTAAAAGGTTTTTTTTGTTTGTTTTGGGTAGGGGTAAGGGGGAGAAGCATTTTGTTTTTGCAAATACAGGATACAGAGATCTAGAAGGAGATCTTAACATCTGGACAAGCAGTAGTATTCCCCAGCCTCCCACCCTCAACTGTTCCAGATAACAGAGGAAACTTGTGGGTAAATAAGTAGTAGGTAATATAAGCATTTATAGATAGGGAACATTTTTATATCAGACACGGCAGAGCTTTTTTTGAAAAGCACATACCTGTATGATATTTTGGTGAATAAAGGTAATGCAGAGGCAAACTGTAATATCAAATAAATTTGAATGAATTCTTCTATAGTACCTACGGTCAAAGGAAATTTATCAGTGAAAATCAGTACAAAACAAACAGCAAAATGGAATAAATTTGAATAAATTCCTGCACAGGCAATCACAGTACATGTTGATAAATGTTTCAGCATAAACTGATACAAAGTATAACATAAAGTATTAATTTTGAAGGAATTCCTATGTCATGCCTTGAATAAAAGCTAATATTTCACTGAATAGTGTGTGTGTACCAAGCAACGGGAAAAAAACTGAATTAGTTTTCACAAAATGGCTCTAACCTAATGTGTATAACCATTTTTCAGCTGACTTTGAGCCACAGGTTGCAGTAGTCATATGGATGTGACTCTTAGATGTCAGAGGAATGGCCCTGCTCTGGTGGCAGAGTGGCCGTTGATCTCTGTCCGTGTCCATCCTGTGGACCTTTTTGCAGACTGAGGAGCTGATGCAGTGAACTGGTGCAGCTGGTATGTGGCTTTCTGGACCTGCCTCCCTCAGCCAGAGGAGACCCTTGGATTTCTCCATCCTAAGCCAGACTTATTGATGGCCAAGAGTGAGGAGCAGGTAGGACAGCCACAAAGTAACTGCTTTGCTCTTTGGCTATGCCCTGAAGTGTCCAAAGTCATTGTTCTAAAGTGGAGCAACTACATAACCGACAGTTAACCTCTAGAGCCCTGCACAAATCCTCCCTTTCAGTCCAGACGCTATTTGAGTTTGGGGAACCTGAGCCTTCCTGTGTGCACATATTCCCCTATTGCTGCTGATGCAGGGAAAACTGTGCCCAGTAGTGACATCATCCAGCACCTCAGGTGCCAGAGTCCCCAGACCCTGATCACAGAGCATGGGGCTGAGTCCCTCATAGGTGGTCACATCACCCTTTGTCCTGCTGTTGGCTGGAATGTGTCCAGCCTAGCTCAGCATGGAAGAAGATGAACCCCACCACCTACCATGGGGAGCAGCACCTCAAATGACAGTGCCACAGAGAAAATGGAGCAAAACCAGGATGACCTTGCCAGCTCCTCATTGTTAAGATCAGTGCATTTAAGTGCAGAGGGATGTGGATGGAAGCCATGGCCTAGCTTGGCTTGTCGCAGACCACTGGGCCAGGTCCTTGCCACCTCCTAATGCAGACAGCGAACATTGGAGGCCTGAGCATCAGCTCTTGAAGTAGCTCTCTGGGAGGGCGGTGAGGCATATGTTGAGAGCATGGGATTTGCCGGCAGAAAGATCTTCAGTGAATTACCTGAGCTCATTACACCTTAGATTCCTCATCTGTAAAATGGGGCACCTGCCTAATAAGGGTGTTGTGAAAATTAGCATATTTTAAGGTACTAGGGCTGTTGCTGGCACAATGTCAGGGTTCAGTAATTCTAGTTAAAAATAGAAAAGTGGCTCCTGGCTGGCAAGATGGCTGAATAGGAACAGCGCCAGTCTGCAGCTCCCAGCGAGATGGACTCAGAAGGCGGGTGATTTCTGCATCTCCAACTAAGGTGCCCGGTTCATCTCATTGGGACTGGTTGGACAGTGGGTGCAGCCCATAGAGGGCCAGCCGAAGAAGGGTGGAGTGCTACGTCATCCGGGAAGCACAAGGGGTTGGAGAATTTTGTCCCCTAGCCAAAGGAAGCCATGAGGGACTGAGCCTGAGGAACTCTGGCGAAGATATTGCGCGTGTCCCACGGTCTTCACAACCCACAAACCAGGAGATTCCCTCCGGTGCCTGCCCCACCAGGGCCCTGGGTTTCAAGCACAAATCTGGGCGGCCCTTTGGGCAGACACCGAACTAGCTGCAGGAGTTCTTTTTTACCATACCCCAGTAGCACCTGGAACACCAGAGAAACAGAACCATTCACTTTCCTAGAAAGGGGTGCTGAAGCCAGGGAGCCAAGTGGTCTGGCTCAGCGGGTCCCACCCCCACAGAGCCCAGCAAACTAAGATCCACAGGCTTGAAATCCTCGCTGTCAGCACAGCAGCAGTCTGAGCGTCACCTGGGGCACTAGAGCTTGGTTCGGGAAGGGGCGTCCGCCATTGCTGAGGCTTGAGTAGGCGGTTTTACGCTCACAGTTTAAACAAAGGCACTGGGAAGTTGAAACTGGGCAGAGCCCACTGCAGCTGAGAAAGGCTGCTGGGGCCAGACTGCCAGACTTCTCTTCTCTAGGCAGGGGATTGCTGAAAAAAAGGCAGCAGCCCCAGTCAGGGACTTATAGATAAAACCTCCATCTCCCTGGGACAGAGCACCTGGGGAAAGGGGCAGCTATGGGCGCAGCTTCAGCGATATTCAACATTCTTAAAGAAAAGAATTTTCAATCCAAGAGAGCAGCGGACCTCCCAGCACAGCGTTTGAGCTCTGCTAAGGGTCAGCCTGCCTCCTTAAGTGGGTCCCTGCCCCTGTGTATCCTGACTGGGAGACACCTCCCAGTAGGGGCCAACAGACACCTCATACAGGAGAGCTCTGGCTGGCATCTGGCAGGTGCCCCTCTGGGACGAAGCTTCCTGAGGAAAGATCAGGCAGGAATCTTTGCTGTTCTGCAGCTTCCGCTGGTGATACCCAGGCAAACAGGGCCGGGAGTGGACCTCCAGCAAACTCCAGCAGACCAGCAGCAGAGGGGCCTGTCAAAAGGAAAACTAACAAACAGAAAGGAATAGCATGTCCACTCAAAGACCCCATCCAAAGATCACCAACATCAAAGACCAAAGATGGATAAATCCACAAAGATGGGGAGAAACCAGCGCAAAAAGGCTGAAAATACCAAAAACCAGAACACCTCTTCTCCTCCAAAGGATCACAACTCCTCGCCAGCAAGGGAACAAAATTGGATGGAGAATGAGTTTGACGAATTGACAGAAGTAGGCTTCAGAAGGTGGGTAATAACAGAGTCCTCTGAGCTAAAGGAGCATGTTCTAACCCAATGCAAGGAAGCTAAGAACCTTGAAAAAACGTTAGACGAATTGCTAACTAGAATAACCAGTTTAAAGAAGAACATAAATGACCTGATGGTGCTGAAAAAACAGTATGAGAACTTCATGAAGCCCACACAAGTATCAATAGTCGAATCGATCAAGCAGAAGACAGGATATCAGTGATTGAAGATCAACTTAATGAAATAAAGAGAGAAGACAAGATTAGAGAAAAAAGAATAAAAAGGAACAAGCAAAACCTCCAACAAATATGGGACTATGTGAAAAGACCAAATCTACGTTTGATTGGTGCACCTGTAAGTGACAAGGAGAATGGAACCAAGTTGGAAAACACTCTTCAGGATATTATCCAGGAGAACTTTCCCAACCTAGCAAGACAGGCCAACATTCAAATTCAGGAAATGCAGTGAACACCACAAAGATACTCCTTGAGAAGAGCAATCCCAAGACACATAATCATCAGATTCACCAAGATTGAAATGAAGGAAAAAATTTTAAGGGCAGCCATAGAAAAAGGTCGGGTTAGCCACAAAGGGAAGCCCATCAGTGTAACAGCTGATCTCTCTGCAGAAACCCGACAAGCCAGAAGAGATTGGGGGCCAATATTCAACATTCTTAAGGAAAAGAATTTTCAACCCGGAATTTCATATCTAGCTAAACTAAGCTTCATAAGTGAAGGAAAAATAAAATCCTTTATAGACAAGCAAATGCTGAGAGATTTTGTCACCACCAGGCATGCCTTACAAGATCTCCTGAAGGAAGCACTAAACATGGACAGGAACAGCTGTTACCAGTCACTGCAAAAACATGCCAAATTGTAAAGAACATCAACACTATGAAGAAACTGCATCAACGTAATGGGCAAAAAAACCCCAGCTAGTTTCATAATGACAGGATCAAATTCACACATAACAGTATTAACCTTAAGTGTAAATGGGCTAAATGCCTCAATTAGGAGACACAGACTGGCAAATTATTTAAAGAGTCAAGACCCATCAGTGTGCTGGAGATCCAAGTCATGTGCAAAGACACACATAGGCTCAAAATAAAGAGATGGAGGAATATTTACCAAGCAAAAACAAAAAAACAACAAACAAACAAATGTAACAGGAATTGCAGTCCTAACCTCAGATAAAAAAGACTTTAAACCAACAAAGATCAAAAGAGAAAACAAAGGCATTACATAATGGTAGAGGGATCAATGCAGCAAGAAGAGTTAACTATCCTGAATATGTATGCATCCAATACAGGAGCACCCAGATTCATAAAGCAAGTTCTTAGAGACCTACAAAGAGACTTAGACTCCCACACAATAATAGTTGGAGACTTTAACACCCCACTGTCAATGTTAGATCAATGAGACAGAAAATTAACAAGGATATACAGGACTTGAACTCAGCTCTGGACCAAGGGAACCTGATAGACATCTACAGAACTCCCCACCCCACATCAACAGAATATACATTCTTTTCAGCAACTCATCACACTTATTCTAAAATTTACCATGTAATTGGAGGTAAAACACTCCTCCGCAAATGCAAAGGAACGGAAATCACAACAGTCTGTCAGACCACAGTGCAATCAAATTAGAACTCAGGATTAAGAAACTCACTCAAAACTGCAAAACTACATGGAAACTGAACAACTTGCTCCTGAATGACTATGGGGTAAATAACGAAATGAAGGCAGAAATAAGGATGTTCTTTGAAACCAACGAGAAGGAAGACACAATGTACCAGAATCTCTGGGACACATTTAAAGCAGTGTGTAGGGGGAAATTTATAGCACTAAATTCCCATAAGAGAAAGCAGGAAAGATCTAAAATTGACACCCTAACATCAAAATTAGAAGAACTAGAGAAGCAACAGCAAATTCAAAACCTAGCAGAAGACAAGAAATAAGTTTAAAAAATAAAACAACACACACACAAAATGGATAGACTGCTAGCCAGACTAATAAAGAAGAAAAGAGAGAAGAATCAAATAGACACAATAAAAAAATGATATAGGGGATATCACTACTCATCCCACAGAAATACAAACTACCATCAGAGAATACTATAAACACCTCTATGCAAATAAACTAGAAAACCTGTAATAATGGATAAATTCCTGGACACATACACCGTCCCAAGTCTAAACCAGGAAGAAGTTGAATCCCTGAATAGACCAATAACAAGTTCTGAAATTGAGACAGTAATTAATAGCCTACTGACAAAAAGTCCAGGACAAGATGGATTCACAGCCGAATTCTACCAGAGGTACAAAGAGGAGCTGATACCATTTCTTCGGAAACTATTTCAAACAATAGAAAAAAAGGGAATCCTCCCTAACTCATTTTACGAGGCCCGCATCATCCTGATACCAAAACCTGGCCGAGACACAACAAGAAAGGAAAATTTCAGTCCATTATCTCTGATGAACATTGATGCAAAAATCCTCAATAAAATACTGGCAAACCGAATCCAGCAGCATGTGAAAAAGCTTATTCACCACGATCAAGTCAGCTTCATCCCTGGGATGCAAGGCTGGTTCAACGTACGAAAATCAATAAACATAATCCATCACATAAAGAGAACCAAAGATGAAAATCACATGATTACTCCAATAGATGCAGAAAAGGCCTTCGACAAAATTCAACACCCCTTCATGCTAAAAACTCTCAATAAACTAGGTATCAATGGAACATATCTCAAAATAAGAGTTATTAATGACAAACCCACAGCCGATATCATACTGAATGAGGTAACACTGGAAGCATTTCCTTTGAAAACGGGCACAAGACAAGGATGTCTTCTCTCACCACTCCTATTCAACATAGTATTGGAAGTTCTGGCCAGGGCACTCAGGCAAGAGAAAGAAATAAAGCGTATTCAAATAGGAAAAGAGGAAGCCAAATTGTCTCTGTTTGCAGATGACATGATTCTATGTTTAGAAAACCCCATCGTCTCAGCTCAAAATCTCCTTAAGCTGATAAGCAACTTCAGCAAAGTCTCAGGATACAAAATCAATGTTCAAAAATCACAAGCATTCCTATACACCAATAACAGACAAACAGAGAGCCAAATCATGAGTGAACTCCCATTTACAATTGTTACTAAGATAATAAAATACTTAGGAATCCAACTTACAAGGGATGTGGGTGTGAAGGACCTCTTCAAGGAGAACTACAAACCACTGCTCAAGGAAATAAGAGAGGACACAAACAAATGGAAAAATGTTCCATCCTCATGGATAGGATGAATCAATATCGTGAAAATGGCCATACTGCCCGAGGTAATTTATAGATTTGGTGCTATCCCCATCAAGCTACCACTGACTTTCTTCACAGAACTGGAAAAACCTACTTTAAACTTCGCATGGAACCGTAAGAATTCTAGAAGAAAACCTGGGCAATACCATTCAGGACGTAGGCATGGGCAAAGACTTCGTAACTAAAACAACAAAAGCCAAAATAGACAAATGGGATCTAATTAAACTAAAGAGCTTCTGCACAGCAAAAGAAGCTATCATAGTAGTGAACAGGCAACCTACAGAATGGGAGAAAATTTTTGCAATCTCTCCATCTGACAAAGGGCTAGTATCTAGACTCTACGAAGAACTTAAACAAGTTTACAAGAAGAAAACAACCCCATCAAAAAGTGAACAAAGGATATGAACAGATGCTTCTCAAAAGAAGACATTTATGCAGCCAAACAACATGAAAAAAAGCTCATTGTTATTGGTCATTAGACCACAAATCAAAACCACAATGAGATACCATCTCACACCAGTTAGAATGGCGATCATTAAAAAGTCGGGAAACAACAGATGCCGAGGAGGATGTGGAGAAACAGGAACACTTTTACACTGTGGTGGGAAGTGTCAGCCATTGTGGAAGACAGTGTGGCGATTCCTCAAGGATCTAGAACTAGAAATACCATTTGACCCAACAATGCCATTACTGGGTATATACCCAAAGGATTATAAATCATTGTATGAAGACACATGTATGTATGTTTATTGCAGCACTGTTCACAATGAACCAACCCAAATGTCCATCAGTGATAGACTGGATAAAGAAAATGTGGCACATATACACCATGGAACACTATGCAGCCATAAAAAAGGATGAGTTCATGTCCTTTGCAGGGACATGGATGAAGCTTGAAACCATCATTCTCAGCAAACTATCACAAGAACAGAAAACCAAACACTGCATGTTCTCACTCATAAGTGGGAATCGAACAAGGAGAACACATGGACACAGGGAAGGGAACATCACATACTGGGGCCTGTCATGGGGTGGGGGCCTAGGGGAGGGATATCATTAGGAGAAATACCTAATGTAGGTGACAGGTTGATGGGTGCAGCAAAGCACGTGTATACCTATCTAAAAAAACTGCAAGCTCTGCACATGTACCCCAGAATTTAAAGTATAATTTTAAAAAGAATAAATAAAAATAGAAAAGTGTACCTGTAATCCCAGCTACTCAGGAAACTGAGGCAGAAAGATTATATAAGACCAGGAGTTCAAGGCAGCAGTGAGCTATGGTCATGCCGGTGCACTCCAGCCTGGGTGACATAGTAAGACCATCTTTTAAAAAAATTTTAAAAATTAGCCAGGTGTGGTGGCGCATGCCACTAGTCCCAGCTACTCCGGAGGCTGAAGCAGGAGGATGGCTTGAGCTCAGGGGTTTGTAGCAGCAGTGAGCTGTGATCTTGCCACTGCATTCCAGTCTGGACCATGGAGTGAGATCCTGTTTGTAAATATACACGTGTGTGTGTGTGTGTGTGTGTGTGTGTGTGTGTAATGTGTGTGTATATGCTGTGTAATCTTAAGTGAATCTAATAACTGCTCTAGTTTACTCTGCAAATGAAAAGGTTAGACTAGAACCTCTGAAATCTTTGTTGGTTCTAAGTATCTCTGCCTCAGTTTAGCTCCCATTCCCTTATTCCCAAGTCCAATGCACATCCCGTCTCTTTGTTTCAACTTTCATGGCAGAAGTGCAGGTGGGGTGGAGTGTGCCTTTTGGAAAGTGGAAACGGTTGTGGCTTCAGGGAGCCCTGGCCTCAATCAAGCTGCTTCCTGGAGTTGTGTTACCTCTGAGCCTGTTTCCTCATTTGTATGATGGGGATATCATTGTCTCCTTCACAGGGTGATGATAGGTAGTCGTATACAGAAGGCACCTACAGCTCCTGGCACAGGCTGGTGAGCAACAAAAGTTCACCATTATCACTCTCTCAGTATCAAGGGGACATTTCATCCCTGAGCATCTCTGGCCATTTCAGGATGTGCTCAGCGTCTCTCGTTTGCTCTGGTCCCAGTGACCTTGTTAGCTCCTGGCTATGTGCATGCAGGCCCTTCTGCCTCCCCAGTTAGGGGATGGCCTGATGAACAGCAGCAGAGTAGGCCCATGCCTGATGCTCAATCATTTCGCCATCTTTTTCCTGCCAGGTGCCATGTCCAAGATACAACACCTACATCAAGGAACTCAGTCTGAAGTCGAGGCTACAGAAACTGTAGTCTAGCTTTCTGACCAAAGCTGCGTTTTGTGCTTTTATGGCAGTGTAGATTATTTTGCTTGAACATACCCAAAATCTTAGTTTTTAATTGGTGATTCTTTTTAGGATTACAGCAGTTTTTGGTGTCAAAGCCAAAAGATTCTGAATTATTACAGATCTTGTGTTATTTTGTGGCAATGTAACATCTCTTAACCAACCAAACAAGATGAGTAGGTTGGAGATTAAACTGGCTGCAGAAGTCTAAATGAAAATGAATCCCTAAGTTCTGAGACGTAGTGAGGAGAAACCATATTGCCAGTAGATCTTCTCATCCTGCATTTGGAGTGGTTGGGATTCTGGAGTCAGATGCCTGGGTTTGAATCGGGGTTTTCCTAGTCACTAGGTAGGTAGCCACTCTAGTCCAGGCTACTTAATGTCTCATAAGTTCATTTTCCACAATTGGAAAGTGACAATATGGAGTTTACTTCAGTGGTTGTTGTGAAACTTTATTGAAATGACACAAGTATGTAACTGTGCCAGTTCCATTGTAAGGATGCAATAAATGCTAGCTCTTGTTTTTATTAATGACGAGTATATAATTTTTAAACTCATTGCCCACTTTGGGCAGTTTTTTACCCTGTAGAAGCAGTTGTAATCATTTTCAAATCAGGCTTCCTACACCCTTCTGGCTGGAAAGAAAAGTCTCTAATTTCATTGATCTTCGAGGGTGCATGCCTTAGTTGAATGAGTAATAACCAAATGGAGATATGTAGTAGGCAGTTAGAAGTTTTAGCATCTTTGGGATCATGTGGTCAACCACATTATAAATGAATGATTGGATGTAAGGGCAGACCTGCATCTGTGTGTGTGTTTTCGGTGGGTGGAGGGGGCCACGTGGTATCACAGCATGCCACGCAGGGATTTACGGTGGTCAAGAAGCATTTGTGGTACAGAGCTTGGAGTTTGGAGTAAGGCTTCCTTGTTTTGCATCCTGGCTCTACGAGTATCAATCTGTGTGACCTTGGGTGAGTCACTTAACTGTTTGCTCACCTGTTAAATGTGAATAATAATAGTATCTCTCCTCTTTTGTGAAGGCTGAATGAGATAAATGAAAAACTGTTTGCAGTATGGTCATACTAAAATGGGAGCAGTCAGTATCGTACCCCCATTTCCAGCGGAGTGGTGGGCAGATCTAGCCCTTGCACATACAACTTGCAGAATAGTTTATAGTAGTGAGCATAGCTAGTAAATGTACAATGAAAAAAGTTCCTGTTCCTCATTTCTACCTGATTGGATGAGACACCCATTTAATGCAAATTTCAATAATGCTCTGGTACTAACTCTGTTCAATTTAGTAAGAGAGCTTTGTAGAGTTATTGTGACACGTGGGTTAAGTATGGCTGACTTTGGGTTAAGTGTGAGGTCTAATCATCCCAGTCTGTCCTCTAAATTTTTTGCTGTTTTGTTCAATGTAATTATGTAAACAGGTATTCTCTATGTAAACATTTGTGAAAGTTAAAGTACCGAAGCAGATTAAATATAGAACTAGACTGGATGCCTACATCAGTGTTTTAGTGACAGCAAAAATAAACAAACAAACAAAAAACCCATCATCTGTTACATTTAATTATTTTGGCCAGTTTGAGTTCTGTTGGTTTGATAGTATTCTTTTTAGTTGACATATGAATTTGCTTGGGATTTTATACCAGTTTTCTATTTCTGCATATTTAAGGAATATTTTAATAAATAATAAATCAACCTTGAGGATCTATGACTTTTTTCTTTTAAAGAAAGTTCATACATTAGTCCATAACCATTGAATAGATCGTTCAGAGTGTATGAAGAAGAGCAGAATCCTGTGCACAGCTGGCTTTTCTGATTTGCTGGGTATTTAGTGTGCATTTCTCTATCCAGCTCATATGCCGGATGGAGGAACACTTTACCCTCCTGGTCTCTGCCCGTTGGGCAATCGGGTTATTCTGGGTATGTGGAGGAGCTTTTTTGATTCTTGTTGTGAGGGATGCTTTCAGCAGAAAAGGGAGGAAGAATATTTGCCTTTCATTGCTCAATACCCAAATATTTCATATTCATCAGAAATAGCTACTTCCAAATTATTTTTCCTTCTTTAAATTAGACACAACATTATCCCATCTACTGTTATTTCTTTTTTACACTTTTATATTAGCAATCGACTGTTGGCATGTTCTCTCAGCTGCCTCTAGTGATAACATCCGGGCTTTTTACAGCCTTGCTTTTCCGGGGAGCTCTGTGCACTTCACAGATTACACCATTAGTCCTCACAGTTGTTCCCGGAGGTAGGTAGGATCACACAGAGCGTGTAGGGGTGAGAACAGAGGGCTGGGGCGAGTGAATCTGAGAAAAGCAGTGGGTTACTTCTTTTATGTTAGCATTTCTGCTTTAGGCAGACTTCTGCATTTCCACCTATTTTCATATTTTCTTCAAAGCATTTTTCAAGTGATAAGTCATTAGCTTCATGGCTGCAGAATGAAGTAAGGGGATATTAATATAGCTATTGAGAAATAAGAACCTTCACTGAAACATTTTTAGGGTCGTTAAGAGCAGTTGTAACTCTTGGTTTGGGTGTGATTTTTGCCTAGAATTTGGAGTATATTTAAATTGGTTTTAAATTCTGAAATTGAGTGATCAAAAGAAACCTCTCTAATGATATAGTTGTCTAACATCTATTCAGTGTAACTCTTTGAAGGTGCAAGATTAATATTCCTAAAGCCCAGCTCTGATCAGTTCATAATTTTCTTTTGTGTCTTTTTTAACATTATGAGCTTTGGATTCAAAAGACCTGACTTCATTTCATGGGCTGGTTATATAACCTGTCTGATTCTCGCTTACCTCCTCTATAATGGAGGTAATAATACCCAACTCAAAGTGTGGTGGTTACAATTAAGTGAGATCATGTGTGTGAGATACTAAGCACAGTCGATGTCAATAAAGCTTTAAAAAGGCGAAAAACAGTACAAAATCCAGATTCTTTGATGCTATGTTTTAGATGCTGGCTTGAAATCACCTCATAACTGAGTTCTTAATTTCCAGCCAAAGACAAAACCTCACTCTTCATTTTTCATGAAGCAGAACAACCAATACAATTTACATGAAGCTAAAAAGCTTCATGAAGTAGTACTTTATCTTGCCACATGCTATAGCATTCTGTTCCGTTTCATTGAGGAAGAAAATGGCCATTAAACTGTGATATCAAGCAAGTTGCAACCTGTTTAAAAAACAGTGGTCTAGAAGGCCCTGCATCTCCATTTCTTAGAATTCTACCCCCTGCCTCCCTTGAGACCTGTACCCCCTCATGAAATCTTCCCTCATCTTGGCATCTGGTGGCCTTCTCTGAACTTATTTTTTCTCAGTCTCATTTATGGCATTTACTGCAAATTGGCGTTAATGTTCATTATTGATTCATAACTTACCTCTATGGTGAGATGATAAGTACCATCAGGGCATGAACTCCATTGTGCCGTCATTTATCAACCTTTGAACAAAGCAGGATATCCTGCCCACCGAAGCCCTCAGAGTATTTGTTAGGAAATTGCCTGGTGTCTGGGATGCTTCCTTACCTTTGTGCTGACATTTGAAAGTCATAGAATTAGAGTTCGTGTGTTTACCCTTGGGAGCAGGTTCCCTCTCGCCATGAATACTATCTAGTTTGGACGTTTTCACCGGGTCTGCCTTGGATTTCTTGTGTATGTGAAAAAGAATGACATTAGGTTGAGATTGGTATTCTAGCTTCTAAATGGAGATTCTCAATTTTCCTGTTTCCTGACTTGACTTTGTTGGGCCTCAGAGGCTCCTTTCAGTTCTAACAGTGTTTGAGCAAAAATCAGCCTCCTTTCTGATGAGACCCAGCCTGATATCTTTAAACCTTGAACCTTTGCAGCATGTACCAGTGAATGATTTTAGCCTATGAGACCTGCACTTTATAGCCTAGGACACCTTTTGATGTGTCTGTGTATGTACACGGTGATCTGTAGATTCTATATGTGAGGATATTTATATATGGTATTTTATTCATATAGAACCATTCATCTACAATGAGAAAATAGTATACAGACCAGAATGGAATATTTATATCTTAATTATACAGATACAGTAAGTCCTCACTTAATATCATCCATTTGGAAACTGTGACTTTAAGCAAAATGACATGTATATATAAGAAATCTAATTTTACCGTAGGCTAATTGATATAAACAAAAGTTAAGTTGCTAGGACATACTTCTGGTCAGAAAAACATCAGCAAACTTCTAAGTAAAGATTCAAAACACTTTTAATATTAAACTTTGAAATAAATGTGAGCTATGTATACAGAACTCAGGAGGTGAAGGCTGCAGTGAGCCGAGATCTCACCACTGTGCTCCAGCATGGGTGACGGAGCAAGACTCTGTCTCAAAAAAAAGAGAAAGGATTAATAAAAGCAAAATAGTTATTTACTCAGTGATTCAATGATTTTAGTTCAGGGTTGAGAGTGGTCGGAATCTGTCCTGGTATATCAGGGCACAAGGCATGGACCCACCATTCCATCACACATCCACACTCACTCAGACAGGGACTGTGTGGACACTTCAGTTCACCTAATGCACACATCTTTGCGATGTGGGAGGAAACCAGAGTACCCAGAGAAAACCCGTGCAGACATGGGGCAAATGTGCAAACTCTACACAGACAATGGCCCTGGCCTCTCATCAGTGTTACTGAAGAAAACGACGTTGAACAAAATGACATTTCTCGAAGACCTGCTGTACACCACATCTCACATTTAGATCCCAGTTTTGAGAACCTAATGATAAGATTTCAAGAAGAGCAGGACCCATTTTATGTTTACACAAATTACCTACTCAAGGGTCAACCTCATTTTAAGGAACTGATTTAATTTAGGAAAGCTGTTTCTTTCTCTTTTTAATCTAATTTAAGAAGCTCGACTGAAATAGTAATAGATACCAGAAAAGTGACTGTGCAGCTCCATAGACTAACAAACCTGGCCATAGAAACATCTATCTTGGGACAATACCTTTGTAAAATGCGCATCAGAAATATCTAGGAAATTATAGATAAAAAACATCTTTAACAATTTAATGATACAAACAGTAAAAAGATTTTTAAAAACATAACTGCATAGTAAAGTCTGGGAAAAGTTACTGGTACACAGGTGTAGGCAGTAAATCTATTCATAGTCAAATTTTTCTCTTTTGAGTGTTGAACAGTTACAGGGACTTATGAAATGAGTTTTGTTTAATTCAGCACTCAGAATTCACAGACAAGCTTCCTTATTTAGATTCTTTCCCATCTAGTCTGCCATTTACCAGAGCTAAAGTGTGTGTCAAAGGAAGCAGGATTTGTCTTAAAGGCGATTTGGAGAAAATCTTCCTTCAATATTTAAGTGTCTGGCAAAGTCATGCTCACATGGATGTCAGTTTTGAGAGGAGGAAGTTTAAAATCAGGTGGCTTATTTACATTACTGGCTGAAAGCCTGTCTGATAGGATGACATGGAGACTAATTAATCACCTAGGGTCTCCTCATTTACTAATCACATTGCACAAAACTTCCCTGCTGACTGAGGCTCAAGGGCAAACCGTGGGCTTCCAGCCAGCTTATTTTTCATAAGCATTATGCTACCGCTATAAATTAATGTGAACCTAATATATTCTGTCAGCGGTTTACTTTCCCAGGGCGACCCTCTCTAGTTAAACAGCTTTAAATGAAATCTTGTATCAAAAATGAAAAGAAGTTTCTTGCAAAAGGAAAAAAGAATTTTAAGTCCTCTTTGCAATCTTTTTTCCCCACAGTATGTGCTATTTCAGTTCTGATAAAAATCTGCTAGATTAGCTGAATAATGCACAGATGACGTGATAGTTTCTTTTTGTTATCTGAAAAGTGACCTTATGTTGTGCTTAGGTAAGAGCCTTTTTAATTACACTTTTAATGGCAATAATAGTGTGTTTATTGAGTGCCTACTATATATAACACACATACCTTAACTCATTAATCCTCATATCAGTGCTGTGTGAATGCTAGGCAATAGTCTGTATTTATGGGTGAGAAAATTGAGGGTGTCAACTTGCCCAGGCCACATCCATTAAATGCTGGGGCCCAGATTTGAACCAAGGTTTGTCATCAGAGGTCAGGCTCATTTGGCTGTGTCACTATTTATACTTTGTATGATCCCTTTGTACTTTCTGTTTTAACTTCAGGAAATCAGCAGTCCTCTTAATTTTTAAAGATAAAGGCTGGGTGAGGTGGCTTATGCCTGTAATCCCAGCACTTTGGGAGACCGAGGCAGGTGGATCACTTGAGGCCAGGAGTTCAAGACCAGCCTGGCAAACATGGTGAAACCTTGTCTCTACTAAAAAATACAAAAATTAACCAGGGGTGGTGGTGCACACCTGCAATCCCAACTACTCAAGAGGCTGCGGTAAAAGAATCGCTTGAACCTGGGAGGCAGAGATTGCAGTGAGCCGAGCTCACGCCTCTGTACTCCAGCCTGGGCCACAGACGGAGACTCCGTCTCAGAACAAAAAGACATAATTTTTATTTCCATGTTGATTTTTTAATGTTCATCTGAATTAACAAATCATTTTAGAAGCTTGTTGATCTCTAGCACATCCTTTTATATCTTCAAATCACTTTAATGTCATGCCACGTTTATTCAGAGAACAAAAAATTATGGATGTCTTTAAACCAGAGGAAATAAGGGAAGCTTATTCACATCCCTCATGCTGTTGTTCATCAAGAGACTCTTCTAAACAATTCTAACAGAAAAGGAAAATTCCAGAGTGCACACACATGGATAGTTTCCAAGGCAGTGCTTGTTGAGGACCCAGCCTTCTCTCCTGAAGCTGTGAATAGTTTGTCTTATATGTAAATTAATTTCCAAGAGTCTGTGCAATAAAGTCTTATATAAAAGAACATATAAAGGAATGATTTGTCAAAACCCATTTTCCTTGTTAAAAATACCTAACTAAGGAGAGAGGTTGATATTCGGTGGCTTCTGTGGGCTCTGCATTAAGCCAGTACTTTACTTCTTAGTATGCAGTGCTGATGTTCTTGGTTGAAAGGAATCCATTCCATTTCTTTTTATAGTGTCATGAAAAGTTGGAAAGAGAAAAAACTGAGCTGAACATACAGAATAAATAACTAAATGGTGCCATCAGGCTGCCCTTTTGTTTTCAGACATCCCCCCTCCTTCCTCCTTTGTGAGTCACTGAGCCAGTAAGACGGATCAAAGATGCCTCAGTGGATAGAACATTTTATGTGGAGGTTATTTGTCATCCACAACAAAGGACTAATTGCCTCTGTGCCTTCTTTCACATGATAATCAATGGATTGGGATCTCTTGATTGTGTCCCACGCATCCTGCATTCATCTCTCAAGATGTTTTAGGTTTTGATTGAATTTATAAAGCATCAGAAAGATGACATCAGTTCAGTGCAACTATTAAGGGAATGTTAAACAAGAGTATGGAAATATGAAAACAGAGCTTGAAGTGAAGGCACCTGTCATCATTCTTTTTGTAAATGTTGATTTGATCAGAGGTACAACCACTGTGATAGCTATGAAGAAGGTCAGGATGGAGCATTTATTTCAAAAGGCCCGCCAGGAGAAAATTCAGTTCCTGTTTCAGCGCGCGCTTGAGGTGCTCAGAGATGACTCTTGGATGGCTTTGTTGCTAATGTTATCAATCAGGGTTCCTTTTAAAGAAGCTTTCCGAATTCTGACAAGAAGTCAGTGTGCTCTCAGTCTAGTTTTCTGTAGTGGATTTGCCTAATGTGGGAGGTTGGGCACGTAGGCCACGGGAGCCTGTAAGTGTAGAAAACACCATTCAGCTCATTCTGTACAATGTCTGAAGCTTTGAAGTTACATTCTCCTGGCATTTAAATTATTTCAAAGGCAAGATGTTTACTAAAATGTACCTGCAACATGCAGTTATTTCTTAGGAACTTTTAATATGGACAGTTAAATTAGGATACTTTAAAGTGAAAGAATGATACATTGGCTGTAGCACAGACATCTGTTTAAAAATGGTCACTTTTCCCCTCTGTAAATGTATAAATGTCCTATATTTCTTAGAAAAGAAAGATTTCATCAGTGAAACAAACAAAAAAAACCAGAACCCACAAAAACAAAATAAAATTCAAAAACACACACAGATATGTAGACATAGAGAGAGCATTTGTGGTAAGTGTTTTAAACATAGCTAATCTCAGCAGCCCCCTCAGCTCTGATGGCGCTGACATCCCACAGGGCAAGCCAAAGCAAGCCAGGGAGTTGGAGAACAATCTAAGACACAAACTCTTCTATGGTACAATAACAGTGAGTGTCAAGGACTGTGAAGGGTCTGAGATTTCACCCTGCATGCCAGCAAACAAGTTATCCTGCCACAGTGTCACAAGTCCCGGCAGAAGGCATCACACTGCTGGGGCAGAGACATAGGACTTTATTAATCACAGCAATGCCAGGAACCAGAGGATCAATATTTTTGTACACTTTCCCTGAGCCCTAATTCTTACAGGGTGGTGCAGAGAGGGCCAGGTAATACATAGTAAGTTGTATTCTAGGAGAGGAACCCTGAACTTAGGGAACTCTGATCTTTTATAATGGGCAGTAAGCCTCCCTGACCCTTGCTCTGTAAAGAAATACTGTATCTTTCAAGGCTATCTGCTGTTCAATTTTTCTTGAAAAGATAGTAATGAAGGACTCACTTGTAATGTCAGTCAGTGCCTTGCTGATAAGGTGGCTCACACCTGTAATCTCAGCGCTTTGGGAGGCTGAGGCAGGTGGATCACGAGGTCAGGAGTTCGAGACCAGCCTGACCAACATGGTGAAACCCCGTCTCTACTAAAAATACAAGAATTAGCCAGGCATGGTGGTGCACACCTGTAATCCCAGCTACTCAGGAGGCTGAGGCAGGAGAATCGCTTGAACCAGGGAGATGGAGGTTGCAATGAGCCGAGATTGCACCACTGCCCTCCAGCCTAGGCAACAGAGCGAGACTCAGTTCCCCCCCCCACCCCCCAAAAAAGTGTAGATGTGAGAATTGTCTCCCCACACGAACTGTTCTGGAAATAGGCACCGGATAAGTACCGATTCCATGAATGGCTGATCTGCGCTGCCTTCTAAAGGCAGTGCAGGTGCCAGATGACACAGCCATAACTGCAGCATTGTATCTCTGTTATTTTAACTGATGGGTAAAAGGTGGTATTTTAATTTATCCTGTATCTATGCAACATATTCTTTTCCAGATGTCTTCCCTGTGTTTGACAATCACAGTCTTGTGACATTGCAGCGGGAGTTATTAACCATTTACACTTGAGGAGACTATCATTCAGTGACTTGACCAAGGTCACACACAGTTACTCTGCAGCTCACCACTACACCTGGGGGCTCCTGACTCCCCATCTGATGGCCGTTGGAACACATTGTGTAACTCTGCCTCCTTTTTGTCTCCTACATAAGGTAAAGGGTATTTCTAGATATTACAGAGGTGCCCCCAGGCCAGTCCTGAGTTCCTTCTTGGCAGTTTCCATGCCTCCCAACTCATCTTACCCAGCCACATCATGCACAGTGTCTGGTGGTCATGATGGACTCATTTGAATCGAGAGAAGTTACTTTTTCAAATGCTTTCTTGTTGCTCTATATTTTAATGTCCACTTAATGGAACACAGTCTCCACTGTTGCCACCCCTTTGCTTAGTAGAGCTGGCCCCTTTCTCTCCTTAATGCATAATTGCTCTGTGGGCTTTGGTGTCACCTCTTTCTTGGTTTCCTACTGCTCTTTTGTCTAATTCTTCTGAATCTCCCCTTTGGGTCCCCTCTGTGCACTGCCACAAAAATCTTCATGCTCTCTAAGACAATGCCTTGATTCTCTTTCCTCCAGACTGTTCGTGGCCTTAGTGATAACCACAATCAGTTATTTATTGAGCCAGGCATGTGCCAGGCACCTTTTCATGTGCCACATACTTTCAGCACATGCATTATCTCATTTAGTCTTCACAATGACCCCACGACATAGATTCCATTTATCTCTGTGTTTTGTAGAGGAAGAAATAGAGGACTGACAAGTTAAATTACTTGTCTAAGGTCACAGAGCCAGTAAGTGGTGGAACCTGAATGCTAAGCTAAGTTTGACTCTGAAGCCAACTGCTGTCCATCCCCCAAATTTCCTTGTGCAAGAGTCAGGATCTTTCCACATCAGTGTCTGACATCTGTCTTGGTAGTAATGCCTAAAACTGAAATTTCTCTCAAAATATTCTCCACTTCTAGTATTCCTAACTTTGTAAGTGACACCAAAAGCCTGCCAAGTTGTTTAAGCTAAAAACTGGGACGTTTTCTTAGACTGCACTCTTTTCTTCACCTCCCAGGACATTCCCCTTCATCCATTCATTTTTTTCCTTTCCTTTTCTCTTGTTTTTCCTTTCCTTTCCTTTCCTTTCTAACAGACTCACCGTCTCACTCAGGCTAGAATGCAGTGACGTGATCATACCTCAGTGTAACCTTGAACTCCTGGGCTCAAGCAATCCTCCCACCTCAGCTTCCCGAGTAGCTGTGACCACAGACACATACCACCACGCCTGGCTGATTTTTTAAATTTTATTTTTATATTTATTTTTTATTTTCACTGTGTTGCCCAGGCTGGTCTCAAACTCCTGGACTCAAGCAGTCCTCCCACATTGGCCTCCCAAAGTGCTGGGACTACAGGCTGAGCCATTGCACCTGGACCTAAAGGCCCATCGTTTTAAGCTTGCACCCTGCTGCTTCCTGCCACTGAGTCCATAGAGTCTCTGCCTTTTCATCTGCTGTTTCCATCTTGCTGCGGCTGCCTCTTCCTTTTTCAGCTGGTGTCATTCTCACCAAATTAGTAGCCTCCCAATTTGTCTTGCTACCTGCAGTCTCATCTCTCTTCAATTCATTCTTTGTACTGTGCTGGAATGATGTTTCTGAAATGCAAATCTGATAACTATTTTGCTTAAAATCCTTGGTTGGCTTCCCATGGCTTGCTGGTCCCTTGGTACCCATAACACATACAGCCATGCTGATCAGGCCCCCACTTAGCCCTTCTAGCCCAGAGGTTCTCAAACTTTACCACATGTCACAATTACCTGCAGGGCTTGTTAATAAGACAGAACTTGCTGGGCTCCGCCCCCAGAGTTTCTGATGCAGTAGGTCTGGAGCTGCCTCAGAATTTGCATTTCTGACAAGTTCCCTGGTGCTACCACTGGTGTGGGGACCATAGCCTGCCTGGTGCCTTGTCTGGCTCTCTCTGCTCCAGCCCTGGAACCACATGCCGGTTCCTGAAGGGACATGCTGTTTCAGGCTTTGATCCTTTTGGATAAGCTGTTGCCTCTACAGGAGATAGTCTTTCTATTGCCTTCTCTTTAAAATACCGTTCAAGTGTCACTTCCTAGGAAGCTTCCTCTGACCCCTGCAGTGATCTCGTAGTTTCTGTGGCAACCCGTGTGCATCTCTAGGAATGCTCCACTTCTGTAATTGAGTTGTCATTTATGTATCTCCCACCCACTCCCACCAGAACATTAGCTCTTTAAGAAAAGATATCTATTTTCTTCTTCACCCTTCTATCCCTGGCACCTAGCATGGTGGCTGGTATATACTGCAGATATTCATTAAATAAATGGAATGATATAATCCTGCTTTTACCTTAAAAAAAATAATTCCATTTTGGATTTT
Source organism: Theropithecus gelada (assembly GCF_003255815.1). Lineage (NCBI taxonomy): Eukaryota > Metazoa > Chordata > Mammalia > Primates > Cercopithecidae > Theropithecus > Theropithecus gelada. The sequence continues at coordinate 95,961,551 of NC_037672.1, read as the reverse complement.
ATTTGTGTTCACCTTTATCATACCTTATTTTTAAATGTCAAGATAGGCTGAGCGTGGTGTGGCTCATGCCTGTAATCTCAACACTTTGGGAAAGCTAAGCGGGGAAGATCACTTGAGCCTAGGAAAAGTTAAAAAAAAAAAAGTCAAGATGTTTCAACATAAAAACAGTGTGCATCTGACAGTATTAAACGTTAGAAGCTGCCATTAGAGAGAGCTTATAGCTCAACTCTCTAATGCAAACAGCAGTTTATTCCTACAAAGGCTGATGTTTGTCTATAGATAACTTACTTCTCATGCCTCTGATTTGAAGTGCTTGAGTAATTCCTCAGTCCTTCTCAGCCTTCAGAACATTTCTCTGGTATGTTTTTCAGCCTTGGATTTATCTAATCAGGGCGTTACAGATGGAATAGTGCAAGCCGTTCTTTTACTGAGACAAGCAAAGATTAGTGGGCTGTAAACTTGCAGCCTCCATGTTTCCATCCAAAAGAGGATGTCTCATCCCTCACTTTCCCTTTTACGTGCCTGCATTGCCTGGGTAATTTCCAAGAAGAGTATCAGTTTGATTGCTTGCACAGCCCTCCCTTTTCTCCCCTCCCCATCTCAGATGACTAGTTCCTGCCAAAATGTCAAGCTCCAAACCCTAACAAAGGAGTTTCCAAACAAGACTGTCCCTGGATTGTAGACATTTCTTCAAGGGGTGCCCCGGCCTTCTTCTGGTGTAGTGCAAGTTCAAAGGCAAAGAGCCCTTTCATCCTCTGGGAAAACAGAGAACACAGTTCCAAAAATGCTTGGATACCTCCAAAGAGACCTCCTCCCCTGCCTCACCCCTTTCCCAGGCTCTGCTGTGTGGTGTTTTTCAGGAACCATTGGATTTTAGCCATATCATTCTGTTTCCATAATTCAACAAGCAAGCAGCGGGCAGCTCTTTCCTGCAGGTGGATGTGTGGCTGAATTATGTATTCCTCACACAGCAAGTAACAACGTCTTGTCCAGTAGTTCAGAACAACTGGTATCTCCATTCAGTTATTTGGAAAGAAATTTCCCTCTGCCAGAGCACGATTAGTCTCTGAGCACCATCAGTCTCATGCCTGTTTTGCATGTCTTGTAGTTCACTGTAAGCCTGTCACAGGATTAAAGCATGAAAGCAATTAATCTGGTCTCTCATTTATGTCTTTGGACTAGTCTTAATCTGTTTTGTGGTGTTGCTACAATAGAATACCTGAGACTGGGTGATTTATAAAGAAGAGACTTAGCTCACGGTTCTGCAGGCTGGGAAGTTCAAGAGCATGGCCCTGGTTTCTGGCAAGGGCTTCCGTGCTGCATCATAACATGCCAGAGATGCACAAAGGGGAGACAGACACATGCAAAGAGGGATCAAACAGGAGAAGGAACCTCACTTAATGCCAGCCAACTCTTCTGGGAAATAATTCATTCCGAGAGAACTAATCCAGTCTCAGGAGAGCGAGAACTCACTACTGTAAATACAAGTGTTCAGTTACCTCTAGAATAACTGCAAGCCATTCATGAGAGCTCTGCCCCCATGACCCAAACACCTCCCGCTAAGCCCCACCTTCTGACGCCACCACATTGGGGATCAAATTTCAACGTGCATTTTGGTGAGGGCAGACAAACCATGTCTAAATGATAGCAGTACACTTTTGGCTGCATGTAACAGAAAGCCCCCAAAGTAGCTTTAGCTAAGATGAGAGGCACTTACTTAAAATAGGAGCCCAGGGGATTGCATGGAACCCAGCACAAGGAGTGCAGCCACAGGTCCCAGGATAAGAATCCGGAAGCAGTCAGGAACATAAGCTTCTTTGGGTCTCTTTTCTACTGTCTATGTCTACATAATATCCCCCAGTCTATTCTAGCATGAGGAAGGTTGACAAAAATCACTTTATCCAATACCAGACGCTTGGGAAAAGGGAGACTCTGGCCCAGCCTGGTATTCATTGGAACAGCTTTTCCTGAGTCATGTGTCTGACCCTAATGACTCATCTGTCCAGAGAGTGGGAGAAGGCCCATTCTCCACAAATATGCCTACAGGAGCCCCCGATGGGGCAGGGCCAGTTTTCATAAAGGGGGATGTGGATGGAGGAGCTAACTCGATTAATATTGGTTGTTATTTGTATCCCACATTCTTCTGAAAGGATTCTGTAAAAAATAGGTACAATGAAACCAAACCCATTCACATAGGATATCATGCAAAAACCAGGAGCAATAAGGTTAGGGAGAAGAAAGATGCATCTAAAAGCCCTGATGGAGAGAAACTTCTTTAATGCAGAAATTAAATTAATCAAAATTAGTGGATTTAAAAATTAGTGGACTAAGACTAGTCACCCAGAATTCATGAACTAGGTTGCTAAGAAAAGAAATGGAAAAGATGTAAAATTAAGTACCATATGAATATCTGACTAGAGTGTGTTAGTTTCTTTTAAACGCATGGGATACTGTATACATTTTTCCTGGAAGGACCCTCAAGCTGAAATTGAGGAGAGGATGAATGGGAGGCCGGATGCTGCCACTTCCTATGAACACATGCTCTCTGGTTAGCACAGGCCACATCACTGATCCCTGTTATCTGATCCCAGGTCACATCACTCTTTCATAATCCTCTGTGTTTGGGTGTGTGTATGTGTAAATGTCAAATAAGAGCACATGCAGCGAGTGATACCGAAGTTCAGGGGAGGGAGAGAGAGAGAGAGAGAGAGTCTCTGATCACTGTGAACTAGTATATTTTCTTGTACTTGGAGGAGGCAGGATGTTCAATATGAAAGCTGCATTTCATATTGAACAGTTGTAGATGGCAGGGATGGAGGGGCAGGTTGAGAAACGTGTCAGGAAAGAGGCAGGAACTGATGTTAATGAAAATACTGTGCCAAGCACTCAGTGCTTACATCGTCACATCAACACACACAATTGCTTTGTGCAGTTCTGAGGTGCCCTTCTTGTCTCCATGTGACAGGTAAGGACACCAGAGCTCTAGGAATTCAAGAAACCCTCCAGTGATTGATTGTCTCAGGTGAAACCAGAGTCCTCACCACAGCTGCAAAGCCCGACCCAGCCTGGTTCCTATCATCCTCTGTTGTGGCTGCGCCTCCAGACTTTCCCTGGAATGCTGTTCCCCCGACACCCACCGTTCACTCCTTCACGTCTTTTGTGTTTTTGCTTATATGTCACTTTCTTAGTGAAGACCTCCCTTGTTTTCTCTACTTCCGTATTGTAGTGTCTCCTCTGTCTTCTGCCACATGACAAGCCTCTGACACTGATCTCTTTCCACAGCATTTCCCATTTTTAAAAATTCCCTGCATCTACTCACTTATGTTTCTTTATATTGCCTTTCTCTTCCAGCGCACTTCAACTAGAATGTCTACCCCAGAAGACCAGTCACTTTGTTTTGTTTCCCAGTTTGTCCAAAGCCCCTAGATGACCTCCTTGCTCGTGGCAGATGATCAATAAATATTTGCCAAATGAACGAAGACCCTTTCCCAAGATCATGAAACTACGAAGCACTGGAGTCAGGGTTCAGCAGGCAGGGTGCACTCGGGCCACACTGAAAGGAGGCCATCAGGACTAAGTGACGTGAGAGATGGTGACCCTGGCCCGGATGGGACATGTCCTGTTTACAGTTTGAGCTTTATCAGTCACGCCATCTTACCATGAGGACTCCGGACAGTTTGAATGCACAAACTGGGACATGGAGACCCAGTGAGAAAACTGGGATTGACTTTGTGCATATTGAATTTTCCACCAGCCCACAGTTACTCCTTTGACATGTCCAGAATTGTGCCCAGAGGTTTTTTATTCCTGAAACAAGTCCCTCCTCTATAAAGACACTTATTTTGTTATTATAAGTATTTAGCACATTTGTGTGGACCCCTGCTAAAACTGGAGTGTTGTTCAGACTAAAGTGTCAGAAAATATATAATAGAAAGTACAGGTGCTGCAGTTTCAGGAAAATACATCTTTCCTAATGGCACTTCCCCCCTTCCCTCCTTTTTGTGCCAACTTTTTAAATGCATTTCTCCTGTTTATTCAGGCAGAGATTAAAACTTTCTTAAAGACTTCATCAGAATGTTGGGTTTTTTTCCATTCATTGTTATTTAGGATGATATTTTTGCGACTCCAATTTAGGTGAGAAGATTAACTCGATCTTTATTTTCCTCTATCATATTTACCTTGTGTGCTGTTATTTTGAATCTGTTCACAGGATCCTGGGCAGATGCCATCGACGTAATTGCTGTATTTTTAAGCAAAGAGGATTTAAAGTGTCAATTTAAGAATTGTCTGGGAGCTTGATGTATACCATATATGTATATAAACTTTTTATGAATAAAAGCAGGGGTGTTGGAATTATATGTAGATTTTAAAATAATTTATTTTTAAAAAGTATACAAACTGAAATTTATTTCAGAGAGAATTCAGATAGCAGCCAAAATACCCAGAGAAGAAAACTGCCCTTCAGAAGTGCCACTAGATCAAGCTAGTTATGAAATTGGCACCTGAGAATAACTTCTGTCAGAGAGGATGTAAGTCTTCGGAATTTTGAAGAGCCATAGTCTCTGTAGAAGATGCCAGAAATGTAGGCATTATCCTTAACACCTCCTTTTCCTTCCCCTTTCTCCCACCCCCACTGAAAATGTCAGTTTTACTTCTCAGTAGCTCTCAATTCCATCCATTTCATCATGTTTCAGCCCGGGACGTGATCAGATCTTGCCTGTATTACCAAAGTCACCTCCTTTTGGTCCCTGTAGATCCACTCAGACTCTAATCTTTTCTGCGGCCCAGATCCTCATTTTTCCCAGATCTGCAAAGACCTGCCTGCCTAATCCACCCCTGCTCACCACACATAGCTGGCCTTTAAATGGCTTCCTGGCACTTGTAGGGGAATGACTGGATTCCTTAAGGTGGGCTACAAGGCCTGCATGGGCTGATCCATGCTCGTGTCTCTAATTGCAAACCTGCTGTACCTTCCCCACTTCCCCCATTCTCTGTGCACCAGCCATACCAATTGCCTTTTAGACCTGTTTACTTGTCATGCTTTTCTCTCCACTGGGACTTTGTACATTCTCTGCCTGAAACACTCTTCCTCCTTTCTTTGCTCATTAACTCCTTCTCATCCTTTGGACTCCCTGTGCGCATTTCTCACTCAGGGAAAACTTCAGATGCCCTTCCGGGTCAAATCCCCCTGTTACAGTTTCTTTGGCCTTATTTGTTTCTCCTTTGTAGCACCATCAGGAATGATTTTACATTTTACTCTTTATTTGATGGCTGTCTCTCTCTCTCTTACTGGACTGTATGCTCATTGTAGGCAGGAACTGTTTCTGTTTTCTTACCTTCGTTTATCCCAAGAGAAAAGTAGTGTCTAGTACAAAATAGGAACTGAAGAATATTTGTTGCAGATTATAAATGAATGGATGAATGACTTCTTGAAGTATCCATTTTTATACCAGTTAGAATAATGCACTGTACTAATTTCAAAATGTTGGAGGTTCAGCAAGGATGAAAACCACCAGATAGGGAGGAAAGGATCTTCCTCTTGTAGAACTCAGAGAAAAGTGGGGCAGATGTGTCCCTCCAGAATTAACTAATCACCCTCATCACACCCTGGGGCCATTTTCCTCTCCAGCTGTTCCCAAGGGTCAACTCTGCTGCCTCTCCTTCCACTGTCAGCCTGCTCGAGGGCCGTTCTCACTCCCAGGTGGGAGAAACGTACCTTTGATGCCTAGAAATTAAAAGAGTAATTTAGAGTCTTAGGGCATGAGTTTCATTATAGTTCTCCATCCCTGAGCTTGCTCTATGGACAAACATTCTATGCGTATTAGGAAAGTATAATAGTTTTGATCTTGGGCTAAGGATTGAGATTTTCTGAGCAATGTAGCTCAGGCACCTTTATGATCTTGGGAGAAATACTTAAAATTCTTTTTTTTTTTCTTTTTTGTTTGAGATGGAGTCTCACTCTGTCACTAGGCTGTAGTTCAGTGGCACGATCTCGGCTTACTGCAACCTCCGCCTCCCAGGTTCAAGTGATTCTCCTGCCTCAGCCTCCCAAGTAGCTGGGACTACAGGCGCGCACCAACACGTCCAGCTAATTTTTGTATTTTTAGTAGAGACAGGGTTTCACCACGTTGGCCAGGATGGTCTTGATCTCTTGATGTGGTGATCTGCCCACCTTGGCCTCCCAAAGTGCTGGAATTACAGGCGTGAACCACCGCACCTGACTTTAAAAGTTCTAAGTCTCAGTTTCCTTATCTATAAAATGGGGATTAAAACAATATCTAGTGCCTGGGATATTGTTGTGGGATACTTTGTACCAACATTATTCTATAAAAATATAATGCAAACCACTTATGTAGTTTATGTTTTCCATAGCTATCTTTAAAAGGTGTAATGAAATTAATTTTAATGTATCTTATTTGACCCAGAATATCCAAAATGTTATCACGTCAACATGAAATCAATAATAAATATTAGTGAGATATTTTACATTCTTTTTATTCATATTAAGTTTTCAAAATTCAGCCTGCACTTTACACTTAACGGCACAGCTCAGTTGGAAACAATAGTCATGTGCCACGTAATGATGTTTCAGTTAACAACCAACTGCATGTACAGTGGTGGTCCCATAAGATTTTTATACTGTGTTTTTACTATGCCTTTTCTATGTTTAGATATGTTTGGATGCCAGATACTTACCATTGTATTACAGTTGCCTACACTATTCAGTACAGTGACATGCAGTATAGGTTTGTAGCCTAGGAACAATAGGCTATACCATATAACCTAGGTGCGTAGTAGGCTATACCATCTAGGCTTGTGTAAGTACACTATGATGTTTGCATGACTACACATTTCTCAGAACATATTCCCTTTATTAAGCAACACGTGGCTGTAGTTTAGCCATACTTAGCATTCAACAAATGCTGGCAAGGTTATTGTTATTTATTTTAAAACATCAAAATTTGGGTTGACAAACATTTGTACTGCACATTTGCGTATATTGCCATGTGGGAAGATGCCTCAGATAAGATGCCTCAGATACATTTTTTTCTATTTCAAAAGAGTAAGGGGTTGACTTTAAGAGTTCTCAGCTATTTCCTGCACGTGGGCCTCCCTGGGTTTCAGAATGAGGTCAGTTTGGTGGTTTATGGTCGTCTTTTCTTTGGGAGGTGGGAAGGGAAACTGAATGTGCCTCAAGTATTGCGTGCCTGTCTCTGTTTTTGGCTCTTCTCTGTTTAATTATTTGGAACTGGAACAACTTGATTTTAAAACAAAACATATGGTCTGAGAGTAATTGGGAGGACATTTGCTAGTGATGTAGCACTGAAGGTATGTATCAAGTTGAGGCCCAGGCTTGCACCACTTGCTTGCTTAGGTATTGAGTATTTTCCTTCACTTCAAATTGTGTTCTTTCCCAGTTCTTAAACCCTTGTTTGGAAAGTCACAGTGAAAGCAGGAAATACAGGAGCAAGATTGTAAAGGAAATTGTGAGTCTTCTTTAAATCCCCTACTTTTTTTCTCTCTCCTCTTTATGGAAAACCATTGGTTTCCAAGCTATTTATATGGCTCGTGAATGAAAAAAGTTGTCTCAGAGTGCCAAGAGGAGAGAGGAAAACTTTATTTAAAAAGGAGAATGTGGACCCACCATTGAATTTCTCTGTTCTTCTGCTTAACTCCATTGCTGACACCAAAGTAGGGAACAGAAGTTCCACAGCCAATGCTTATGTGAAGGCAAGATTGTTGTCTCTCTTTACCTTTTCCACACCCCTTTGCTTGCTGGGGGAGGAATATATGATATGCTGATCATGTACCATGTAATTCCAGCCTGAATGCCTCAACTTTTTATATCATGGGGGCAAAGGGGAATTTATCAGGACTGGTAAGAATATGTATTTCTCTCGTTCAAGTCTCTGCTCCTCTACTTAGAAGCTGTGTGCCTCTGAGCAAGTTATTTAAACTCTCTAAGCCTCATTTTCCTCTTTCCTAAAAAGGGGATAATAATAGCGCCTATTTCAGAGTAAAACTGTTGTGACGCTTAACAGAGACATTGCACACAAAGCACTAAGCGCAATGCCTGGAAAGTAATAAAAACAATTCTTAGCGATCAGGCACAGGTCTTCGGCAGGAACGTGTCCACCCCATCAGCAGTGGGAGGGACAGTGAATACTGCATCAGGGAAAATAACCAAACATTTATCCATGAGGAGCTTCAGCATTGGAAAGTCAGCCATTTCACAGGGTTGTGTTTGATGTCAGTGCGTTGAAGTCAAAGCCTTAACTCTGTGCTTCTGTGCTTCCTAGGTCTCATGGGAGCCTGGACACTCACTTGTCAGTGGTCGTTCTCTTTTGCCTGGCACCTATAAATATGAGAAGAACATGCTGAATTGTTTTATTTTTGTACTACAGAGCCCTAAGTACCTTTGAGTCATTTGGGGATTCACTTGTTTAGGATCTGAAATGTAAAATGAAATAGCACTCCGACCAGGGCTGAGCATGATTTTTCTGTTGGGATAGTGAAACGAGAAATTTTTCTGAACACTTTCCAAGGAGTCCGCTATAAGAGCAAGGGGTAGGAAGAAAGGGGTCTTCAGTTCTTGCCAAATCAAGGACATGCTTTTCTGTATAGGGCTCAGATTGTATTGTGTGTTGCCTTGCTTCAATGTCAGATGAGTGTCCAGAGCTTTGGGAAGGTCTGCTTTTGAAAACACCACTATGTTTTCGGAGTAGCTGGTTGTCTTTTGTCAGTCCCCTTTTCTTTCTGCTCTGCCATCTGTCCAAGTCCCATTTGGATTTATTAGTCATTGCTTACAAAGTATCAGGAACTCCCTGCTGAGAACCATGAAACCCTCGCCCAGTGGGCAGGTCTCAGATTTCCCTGGAACTGTAAAAAATAACCCCTCTCGCTCATGTTTTTCTTGCATACCCCTCTCAGTGGACCACTTTCTCCACATTAACTTAATCAAGATGTTAGTAAAATAAACAGTGTGCTGCCATCAGACTGAAACTTCTTGTCTCTTTTCAGTGTTCAGAAAGGAAATAGAGAGTTGCTATTGATAATAAACATGAAGCATATCTTTACTCATGGCCAATTACACACAGTCCTGATCACTGAATTTTTAGTGGGTGGACAGCCCTGTACAATGTGTCATCAAGTCTGTGTCACCCCAGTTACAAAACACTCCACTGTTTTCTATATCAAGGGGGAGAAAACAAATTATGAGATACCATGGATTTTAAGATACATCCCAATTTCAGATGTGTTCAAATGTGGGGAAAATATGTGTATCTTATAGCAGATGGAATACAGTGAGAATTAATTAAAATGGAAAGCCCTAGGCCGGGAGTGGTGGCTCACACCTATAATCCCAGCACTTAGCGAGGCCGAGGCGGGAGGATTGCTTGAGCCCAGGAGTGTGAGACTAGCCTGGGCAATATAGTGAGACCTTGTCTCTACAAATAATTAAAAAATTAGCCAGGCATGGTGGCTTGCACCTATGGTCCCAACTACTCGGAAGGCTGAGGCAGGAGGATCACTTAAGCCTGGGTAGTTGAGGCTGCAGTGAACTGTGATCGAGCCACTGCTCTCCAGCCTGTGCGACAGAGTAAAACGCCATTTCAAAAGAAAAAGAAAAAGAAAAACAGTAAAATGGAAAGTCCTCCTGGTTATCACCTGTTCCTCTCCTGGCATCCCCCCAGTCCTCAACACAGCTAATTGACAGAATGGTGAGAGGTGTGGGTATGTATGAGATGTGCCTCTGCCTTGGGGCTGAATGTGTAGCTCAGTCCCATGTGTTGTATACTCTGTGTATATATGAAGTTGTGGAACTGAGTTGAAACCAAGAAGGGTGGTGGGAGGTCCTCTGAACTAAAATTTACACAATCGAAGTTTCTGAAAACAGAACTTAGGAATTTTCTTTGCGTTACATTGATAAGATTCTTGTTACTTTTTGAAGGCATGATCAAAGAGGGACATCTGAGGCTCTGCATGCTCCTCCCTGACCTGACCCGTTTGTAATGGCTCAGTGCTGAAGAGAACATGCCACCTCTTCTAAGTTCATGCCTCTGCTTATCCGTTTTCCAGTGACCGCAGGCCTCAGATCCATGGGGAATCTGTTTCCTCCCCTACCCTAAAAGGCAGCATATTAAATGTTATTGATAATTTCATTGTATTCAGGATTCTACCTAATTATTATTCTTCATAATCTGAATGACTTCTAACCAACTGTGTGTCTCCAGCCCTAGTGCTGTAAAAATTTTAAGCAGAGGGATTATGGTATTTATTTTCCTGGTAAAGATGAGTGCCCACACTTTAGGAAAAGCTATTTCCCAGCCAGGTAAAGCGACAAAAGAATTGATTGAAAAATTTCTTCTTTATATTAGCGGCATTTTCCCTTATATTTACACTGCTTTCTTTCTTTTTCAGTTTTTGGGAATAACGTTTCTTGGAATTGGACTGTGGGCATGGAATGAAAAAGTAAGTTGAATATGAAAATGCACACATTGTGGTTGTTAGAGGCTGCACACCATATTATGTATTATCCCTGTTTCTCTTTGACAGCCACAGAGTATAAACATGGCTCTTTAACGAGAAAAAGTGTTGGTGGAAGATTAATGTCATATTCTCAAAGACACTTTAGGAATTGTGCCTAAATTGATGACTGCATCAGAATAATTACTGAAGTAACAATACAAGTGCTCAACAGAGAATGTACCTTGGAATTTGATCAGTTAGCCAAAGATCGATGTTCCTATGGGATATTTTCTCACTCAGGCACAAGAATTCCAGTAATGATTATAAATATCACTAAACCACCTGTAGCCTTTTTTTCTCTTCTGCTTTTTCTCTTTAACCCTTTGGAATATAACAAGCCATAAAAAACGATTTTTTTAGTATGTTACACGATAAACTATTAGCATGTGGATTGAAGGAAGTGGGATATAACTTCATGTTTGAGTATCAGATACACTCATCGCTAATGTAAATAATGGCTGCTGGTGGCAAGTATTAAGAAATATACAGTTTATGATAAAATACGGTATAATAAAAGGGAAATCTGGAAATACAGAGTAATCTACGTGACAGTGAAGATACAGTGTTCTGGGCAGTTTCTGCTCTAAGAAATACACTCATGCAGACATCGCCTGTGTCCATACCTCTCTTCCCATCGCACCTTCCGATTTTTCTCTACAGCTTCCCCTACTGAGGCCACCACTGGAATTCAGCAATGAATATAAACCGCCCTCCCCTTTTTCCTTCCTTCTTTGCAAATGAAATCACCTGCAGCATTTTATCTATCCTTGTATCTGGCTATACACAAAAGCTTTATTATCTCCCACCCTAAGGGCAAGGGGATGGATAGACTGGTTAAAAGTTGCCATAAACTAAAATTTAGCTTAAATTTTCCCAGAAGACCATTCTTTGATCCCATAGGTATTTCACCCTCTAGTCTGACCCTGGTCTGAAGCTGAGAGTTCCTTTGAAGTGGTAAGTGCATTAAGAAAGGAGAGAAAAACTGGGAAGGTCCAGTGAACAAAAGCCCCTCAGAGGCCAGTAGGCATTTCCACAACTGAAATAATGTTCGGACAGACCACATAAAACAAAACTCAAAGCAAATCCTGAGTTTTGCAAATGAACCATCCTGTATTTATTTACAGAATTCTTCTACAGAATGTAAAATGTTTTATGGAAAATGAACCACTTCTTAGCAACAAGAGTAACTGGGGCTACCTGGAGTTTTGAGGCAGGGCAGTAATTACGTATGAGATGAGACAAATTAAGCTCCCAAAACCGAGATAATTTCATCTCTAGAAACTTTTACATTGAATAACAGTTGGTCTTGTCTTGGATTATGGTTACCTTTTGCCTCAAGCCTATTGTGAGCTTGGAAATTTGTGGAATCTGGGAAGTTGGTTAGATGCCAGATAACATAGCTTTTTATAACTCCTTCAATAAGAGTCCATTTCTATCTGCTTTGAAAAAATGCTGGAAGGCATTAAATGAACTAATTGTCTGTTCTAGCAATAAACAGCAGTTGGTAATTTTGAAGTTTTTTTAATTTTCTCTTTATGAAATATAATTATCTTTTTGTTTCATCAGTTGCCTCAAATGCCTCTTCTCTGATAAAATCACAAACTTCTAAAACTGGCAGTGTCATACAAATATCAGAGCAAGGGGATGTTGTGGTCTTTAGGGAGGGATGAAATAGCAGTTCCTTTTTTGTAAGGGCCACCATCAGCCAATAGAAGATTTCTCTTGAGATCCGAAGTTAACCTGGCCAAGGTTACCCACCTCTGTGTAGCAGAACTCCATAAGCAGGGAGCAAATAGAGGCAGCAGAGGGTGAAGCTGGTGTTAGCCATGGACTAGCCCAGTTTGGTGAGTGCTGGCCATGTGGGGCCTGAGTGTGGGGAATACAATGAGGGATGCAGAGTCCCTGTCTCATGGAGCTTGCATTCTATTGGGTCACTAACGAAAAGCAGTCACTGCCCAAGTATGTTTGTCCAGGTACTGGTGAGTGCTGGCAGGAAACATCAGGTTAGAGAGTGGTGGGAAAAGGAGTCTTTTAGATGAAGTAGTTGCTAACAGCCTGTCTGAGGAGGTGGCATTGGAGCAGAGACCTGGATGAAGGAAGAAGGATCTGCAGGGTACCGGGGGAAGAACATTCTAGGAAGAGGGAATAGCAAGTGCTGTGGCCCTGAGGCAGGGACTTTGGTGACTCCAGGGAACAGCAGGAAGGCCAGTAGGCCTGGAAGGGAGAGAGCAAGGACAAGAAGAGGTGGGGTGTGTTGCCAGACAGAGGCTGGACTGGGCAGAGCCCTACAAGAAGTTTGGATGTATTCTAGGTACAAGAGGAAGCCACTGGAGCATTCTGAAAAGTCTAATAAAACTTTTGTTTTAAGACCACTCTAGTTGCTGGGTGGGAAAAGAGCACAGCTTTGCGGCTTTGCTATGGACTGAATGTTTGTGTCTCCCCACCTTGCCAAATTAATTTGCTGAGGCCCTCATCCCCAATGTGATGATATTTGGAGGTGAAGCTTTAGGGGCGAGGTAATTAGGTCATGAGGGCGGAACCATCATGAATAGGATTATTAATGCCCTTCTGATAACAGAAGAGACAAGAGAGATTATTTCTCCGTCTGCCAGGCAAGGACATAACCAGGAAGAAAGCCCTCACTAGACACCGAATCTGCTAGCACCTTGATCATGGACTTCCCAGCATCCAGAACTATGAGAAGCAGATGTTTGTTGTTTGAGTCACCCAGTCTGTGATCCGTGTTATACAGCCGACTAAGACAGGGGTAAACAGACCTGAGTTCAAATACTGGCTCCTCCACTATTTGAGATGTGTGGAACCCACACATCTCATCTGTGTGATGTTGGCCAACTGAGTTAACTTCTCTGAGATGCCCTTTCCTTGTTTGGCAATAGGTATACTATTCTCACCTTATAGGATTGTTGTGAAGATTAAATGAGACCTCCCTCAACACAGTGTCTGCTGTGAGGCAGATGCCCACTGGAGACATGGCTTCCTCCCCTGGACACATGACCATAGGCTGTCCACTCTTAATATGGGGCAAGAACGCAAAGGTATTTTTGAAAGCAGCCTCAAATTTTGGGAGAGTTTCAGACTCCAATCTATGGACCAGAGAATTGGTTTTGTTTTGTGGTCTCTTGAGGAGGATGTAAAGTGTATTGATCTCCTTGGTAACTGCAGTGACTGCTCTCTCAAAGCCCTTTGGGTTAATTTCTGAGTTGGGCCAGGCCTCTGCTGGAGTGAGTTTTCAAGGTGTACCCCAGCCTGGTAGACAGTGTGGTGGACACTGTGCACCTGCTGAGCTGACACCACCAGCCCATGAATCAGTACATCCCCCAGACCCAGATGTGGCAACATTTACTTATAAGAGGCCTGGAGGGTAAATCCCCAAACCAGATCATAGCTGGAAGGATGAGATTTCCACTAGAAGAAACACATTTTCTTAACAGATAGGACTTTCAACATATTCATGTGAAGTACAGAAGCATTGAAAGCAAAAATGATTACCCCACACTTAATATCAGTCTGAGTTTTAAACCTAGGGCTAATATTGCAGTTCAACATTAAACATAATAATTTAAAGAATTCATTTTGTCTGACTTTTAAATCAACTGTAAAGATGCAAAGGATGACTGTCTCCGGGGAAGCCGATTTATGTGCAATTGTTCAGTGATCATAGGATCTGCTGTTTGGAAGGAACATTAATAATTATGTGACATGAATCACCTCCACAACATCCTTGACAACATCCAGTGATAGTCAGCTCATTCATTCAAATAACATTTATTGAGCACATAGCATGGGCAGGGCTTGTGCTGAATTCTAGGGAAATGTGGATGAAGTGTCATAGTTTCAGTCCTCATGGAGTTTATCCAGTTGTAGGAAGGGTATGTGCATATACATAAAATAATACATTGCAATAAATGCTACTTAGGGGTATATATATGTTTAATGGTTCCCACAGCAAAGTGCTTACCATTTCCATCTCTTTAGGTTGCCCTTCCTGTTGGAAAGACCTTCGTTCCACCAAATTAGAATCATGTCCCACTAGTTTTCACTCACTGATTCTGGATCTACCCTGTTGGATCCCACAGAATAAGTCTTTCCACATGTTAACCTGGGAAGTATGTCAGGGTGAGGTCCTGGTTCCTTCTGAGTTTCCAGGCTAAACATCTGCTTCTCTCTAGGTGGTCCTTGCAGGATGTGGGCTGGAACCCTTGTCCATTTTGTTGGTGCTCATCTGGCCCCCCTCTGGTGTGTTTTCTGCACCATGGAGAGGAAGCTTTAGGGGCTGTAGAGTGTGTGGCTGGATTGCGTCCTTTCTCCCCTGATCAGTCTAGCTTGGGATCCACTGTAGATTACAGTGTCTGCAGCTCACTGAGAATCCCAAGTTGGTTGCAGACCCAACTGGTTACCCCATCCACCCCACCTATGGCTGATTTTCAGAGGCAGTCGCAGGATTCCACGATGACACAGTGATATTTCAGCCCACCTGTCCACCTGCTGAGATCACTCCAGAGCCTCCATCTAGCATCTTCCCCATTCCGCCCAGCTTGGTTTCAGCTGTACATTTTGATCAACCTCCTCTCTCTATTCCTTCTGCTAAGGCAGACTGTCCATTTGCCCCACCATGCCACCTGGGAAGATTCTGATTCAGTAGGTCCAGGATAGACACTGGGATGCTCTATTTTAACAAACCTCCTAGATTGTTTTGACTGCAGTCAAGTTTAGTTATCATTGATAAAAGCCAGTGATATGTCGTTGAGCAGGCCAAGGACAGAGCCCAGTGACATGTCACTAGAAATTTCCTTTGGGGTTGACACTTATTCACTTATGTGTGCCCTTGGGTGTCATCAGTCAAGCAGTTTCTAATCCATCTACTTGTCATTACATCAGACTATATTTCTGTGTCTTGTCTTTGTAGATAGATGGTATCTTTCACTTTTTCACTGATTAACTGGCCTAGGCACTTAACTGAACCTAACACTTTCTTATCGAACCCATGCTGGGTCCTGAAGCACATCATTTTCTCATCCAGGTACTTGGGAACCTTTATCAGCAAAGCAAGGACTAAGGCATAATGCATCCCTCCTCAATTCTAGAAGCATTTTCCTCACTTGGCTTCCAGGATATCACACTCTCCTGGTTTCCATACCTCGCAGGTGGTGCCTTCTCACATGGGTTTGCTAGTTCCACCTCATTTCCCTGACCTCTAAATTTTGGAGTGCCCAAGGCTCAGTCTGAGCCTTCACTCATCTTAAGAAATCTCATCTAGACTTGGAGCTTTACATGCCATCTGTCACTGATGACGTCCAAATTAATATTTTTGCTTCCAACCTCATCTGAATTCTAGACTCGCATAGCCAGTAGCCTACCCAGCATCCACACTTAAATGCCTAGTGGGCTTCTGAAACTTAACACATTCAAAACAACACACCTGATTGTCGTGCCCTCCCAACCTGCTCTTCCCAATTGCAGTAAAGAAACAACTCCAGTCTTCTACTTGCTCATTCCCGACACGCTGCTTTCTTTTCTCCTCATACCACATTCAGCCCATCAGCAAATACTGTCTTTGAAACTATATTGAAAATCTGATTTCTTCTACCACCTCCGCTGTTATACCCTGGTCTAAGTGGCCACCACATCTTGCCTGCATTTGTGCAGAAGCCTTCCAATTATCTCCCTGCCTCTGCTCTTGCACCCCAATCCTCACCCTAGGGCTGTTTCCATGAAGCAGCTGGAGCGATCCTTTGGAAATGTAAGACAGATCCTGTTACTTCTCTGCTTCTAGCCCTCCAGTGAGCTTATCTTCTCATTCAAAGCCATATATGGTGCCCATGGCCTGTGTGACATTTGCTTTCATACTGTGTCCTTCCTCACTGTGTCCTCTGATCCTACTTATCAACTTACTATTCCTCCCGCATCCTAAAAATACCCCACCACCCCAGGGCCTTTGCACTTGCCCCTGCTGGGCATGCTGTTCCCCAGAAAACCACATCAGTGCTGTCTTTTACTTCCTGGTTTCTTCTCAAATGTCACCTTTGACCCAACCCTTTCTTCCCCTTCCTTGTGTTTTTCCATCTCATGGGACTCATCACTTAGATGCTAACAAGTTTACTGCCTGGACTTTTGTTTACCCCTACACTCCAGTATCTAGAATGTTAGATGGCACGTAGCAAGTATTCAAGAGGTATTACTTATGAAAGAATGAATGAGCAAGTGAGCAATGACAGCATTCTTTAAAACACTGGCTCTATCATGGAGTTATAGAAGTCAGTACTTGCCTCACATCTCCAGTAAGCATACTATATTAGCGATACTTACAGAATAAAAGGAGGTAAACACGTGTGGTTTCCAGAGTCTGACTTGAGAATAATACGGGGTTAGAAACAAAATACATATATTGTCTATATCAGAAAAGAAAAAAATTACTTCTGTTGCAAAAGTGGAAATCTATATACGATTATCTCATTTCATGGAAAAATTAGGGATGCCTTCCTTTTCCATTTTGCCCAACTCTTATGCTTATTACTTAGTTCTTAAGTGGGAGCAAGAGGGAGAGTGATCACTCACAATTAGAAGTAAAGGTATTGGGGCAAGGGAGAACTCAGCTTTTCAGAGGAGGGAAAACGCCTTTCCCTGATCCTTAGTGTGAATTGAATGTTCCCATTCTGCCCCTGCCTCCCTAATACAGCACCTAGCCCACTAGGCAGAGCAGATACCTACTCCTGGCTTATCTGGCCTGGAAACTCCTTGAGGACAGGAGCCTGTCTTTGCCCTTTATTCTCAGTTCCTAGCACAGTGCCTCCTACACAATGGATGCCCAGAAACTGTTTGTGACTACGCCAATGAGAATATGCAAAAAGAGCTTTATACATTGTAAAATGCTACACTGGAAAAAAATACTGCTTTTTATAAAGGAGTTGCATTTGCACTTCCCTGACTTCTGGATCCCCTTGAGTTAAGTTTAAGAGAATGACATTCTGTTTCATAGGCAGGAAACCAAAGCGCAGAGATGTTAAACTGGAATTCTGGCCCTCTCCCTCCCAGTCCTCTGGCCGGTCCGCCATCATCCTCCACTGCACTCACTAGGCTGGGTTCTCTAGGATTGGGTGAAAGGAAAGAGCTGGTGCCCATTGCTGATCCCAGTAGGGAGAATGGGAAATTAGAGGAGCTCTAGCCGCCATATTGCTTTTCTCCTTGGCTTTGCTTTGCTGTAGATAATGATTCTTCTTCCTGGAGGGTTTTTCCCAGCCCACAGTCTGATTTTAGGTCTCAATGCAGAACCCTCCAGTTCTTCCTGTCACAATTATACAGGAGACTCATCTTGGAAAGCCTTTGCTTATTTGCCCAGAAAGGAAAACTCAGTGAAATTCATTGATTCAGGAATGTCAGAGCAGTACAGGCCAGTTTCTATAGCCGGAGGGAGGCAATAGGGGAAAATGGTTACTCCAATGACTTGAGCAGAAAAAAAAATGGATTTCTTAGCATTGAAACTTATTTAAGGAGACATTTCTGAGATGCTGAAAATACTTCTAGAAGACTTGGTTTTATCGACTGAAAGTAGATTGCGATTGTCTTCCTCAATTATCCCAGTGATTCCCTCAAGTTCTCTGCTGTATCTAAAGAGCTGGAAACCGGCCAGGCACGGTGGCTCACGCCTGGAATCCCAGCACTTTGGGAGACTGAGGCAGGCGGATCATAAGGTCAGGAGATCGAGACCATCCTGGCTAACACGGCGAAACCCCGTCTCTACTAAAAATACAAAAAAATCAGCCGAGTGTGGTCGCGGACGCCTGTAGTCCCAGCTGCTGGGGAGGCTGAGGCAGGGTGTGAACCCAGGAGGCGGAGCTTGCAATGAGCCGAGATCGCACCACTGCACTCCAGCCTTGGCGACAGAGCGAGACCCCGTCTCAAAAAAAAAAAAACAAAAAAGAGCTGGAAACCAAACAGCTTATGGTCAGTACCTGGAAGCTATGTGATCTGATGTGTTCTAATCAGTAATGTTTCACACACACATGAAGTATATGGGAAGAAAATTTAATGTTTCTCTGTGTATTCCCCTTTAAACTGTATTCAGTGGTATTTCTCAGGGATGCCAATTTAGTTGGGTCAAAATTTCAATGACTTTGTTGTTCACTCTCAGATATCACAGTCCTCCTCTCACTGTGAGGCACAGATCCAGGCCCAGTGATTAGACAGGCTGGATAATAAAACTCCAAACCTAACTTTGCATTAAAATGTGCTCCCTGCCAAACCCATGTGCCTTGGCCCCTGAGGAGGGGAGGGAACATGGGCCCTTGCCCTCTGTATCCTCCTACTGGCCCCTGGCCCTCCCCAGATGCCTCTGCCCACCGCCTGCCCGGGCAGAAGCTGGGGTGGGCTGTGCTCTCTGGGCCTGGTGGAAGTTAAAGAGGAGGATGTTCTGGTCTTTGTGAAGGTCCCCTGCTGAGTCCCTGTGCCTAGTGGTTTCCTTGAGCTTGGTGGCTGTCTCAATTCTAGGTGACCGCCTGGCAGCCCTGCTCGTACCTGGCCACCTTTCCCAGCCAGTGCACCTCTGAGCTCTGCCCTCTGAGGTCACTTCTTCACATACCTGCGGGCAGTCCTATGTGACAGCGTCCAGGATGACCTCAGGCCACCTCTTCCATGCTGCCCCCGTGTTCTCTCCGGGACATACTCATCTGGGAGCGAGGTCAGTCCCCCCAGAACAGCCCGTGCCTGTCCTCGCCTGCCTCTGATACCAGAGCAGCCGGCCGGCCCTTCTCTCTGCCAGGGCAGGAGGCAGCAGCCCACAGGCCCTTCCTAGGCAGAGTCGGGCCCTAATGGCTGTGTGGGTAAAGTGCAGAGAACTACTTCAGAGCTCCCGGGAGGTGCCCTTGGAACTCCTCCTGAGGTTTAGGGTGAGAAAGAGGCTGTCCACACCCCACCCCGAGGCCCCCGGCAGTGCTGTCACAGCACAGCAACTACTTCTCCAGAGAAACCTTGCCTCCCCTCTCAGTCCTCCTCTGACCCCTTTGTCCCTGCCATATTTCACCGAGGCACACAAAAGAAAGATGTCCTTTGCCGGTGGTGGTGGAGGTGGGGTGTGGAGGGGAGGTCTTGTCTCCTACTCACTTTGGTTTTCAGATAGTGATCAGTGAAATTGGAGGCAAGAATGTTATAACACCATATTGTGTATTTTTCTTAAAATTTTGGAAACACATGTATGATGTTACGTTGGAAATAAGAATCCTCCTGCCCGCTGCTACCCCATCTTCCTGCAGTAGATCACAGGGAATGGTGTGAACCCTGCTCTGGGGTCAGGTGGCCCAGGCTCAGATCCCTGCTCTGTCACTGGGCTGACCTGGGCTACCTGGGCGTGTTAGTTCCTCTCTGTGTCTGTCTCCTAACATGGGTAAGAGTGCCTGCCTGGCTGGTTTCTGGTGAGGGTGAAATAGTCCAGGTAGCCCAGTGCCTGGCTGGAGTCACTGCTAAGCAGTATAGCTCTTTTGGTGCCGCTTTTGTTCGGGCCTTCAGCAGATCTCACCTGGATCACCCCAGAGCCTGACAGCTGCTTCCACAGCACCTGTCACCTGAGCGGGCTTCTAAGTTGAGAATGGCCTGGAGCTTCCTCTGCTCCAAACGCCTTCAGATGCAAACCCAGCCTCGCCCAATCAGCCTCTTCATCTCCTCTCACCGCTTGTCATGTAGAGGCCCCACTGGGCCAGATCCTGTCACTTTGTCTCCAGTCTTGCTGGTAGGACCTTCTGTCCCTCCCCATGCACCCCCATAACACCCACTGCTTGTGCCTCTGCTCTGTGCACTCTGTTCTTAACCGTCTCCCCTCTAGACTCAGCTCCTGAGGGTGCCGCTGTATGTTTTGCTAGAAATACCCTTGACTAACATAATACCTGGCTACTCACAGGTGATCCTCATGAAAGTATTTGCTCAATAAATGAACGAGTCGCGTATCTTTGAGGTCCTAGAATAGAGGATCACCTGCCGCTAGTCCAGACTTCACCTTTCTTCACTTGAGTTTTGGGGCACCATGATCAGATGCTGTTTTAGCTCAGGCTGCTGTAACAAAATACTATAGACTGGGTGGCCTAAATCACAAATATTTCTTCCTCACAGTTCGCCAGGCTGGGACGTCCAAGATCAAGGTGGTGACAGATTCAGTTCCTAGCGAGGGCCCTCGGTTTGCAGCCACCTTTTTGCTGTGTACTGGCATGGTAGAGTGAGAGAGGGAGGGCCCTGGCCTCTTTCTTTTCTTTTCTTTTCTTTTCTTTTTTTTTTGAGATGGAGTCTGTCTCTGTCGCCCAAGCTGGAGTGCAGTAGCGTGATCTCGGCTCACTGCAACCTCCGCCTCCTGAGTTCAAGCAGTTATCCTGCTCAGCCTTCCAAGTAGCTGGGACTACAAGGCACATGCCTGGCTAATTTTGGTATTTTTAATAGAGACGGGGTTTCACTGTGTTGTCCAGGCCGGTCTCAAACTCCTGACCTCATAATCTGCCCGCCTCGGCCTCCCAAAGTGCTGAGATTACAGGCGTGAGCCACTGCGCCCAGCCTCTTCCTTTTCTTGTAAAGACATGAATCCCATCATGGGGGTCCCACCCTCATGACATCTTCCAAACCTAATTACCTCCCAAAGGCCCCACCTCAAAATACTACCATACTGGGGCTTAGGGTATCAAAATGTGAATTTGGGGGAGACATGAACATTCAGTCCATACCAGAGCCTCTATTAAATCTTTCAGCTTAAACTTTACACCTAGGCAAGAATGTTTCTAGGTATGTCTCCCGTCTTCTGAATGTAAATGAAACTATCTGGAATGGCTGAGAGCAGGGGTGATTTCTGAAAGGCTGCCCTTTTGCATGTGGCTGTTTCCGTGTTGATGGGGCAGTCGCTCCCACCAGAGTGGGTAGGGATGGTGGTTTCCCTGCCTGTGAGCAGTGCCAGCTGATGGAACTTGGTACCGCTGGCCTCCCCAACAGCTACTTGATTGCAGGATTTTATGGAGACCTGAAAGATGACCGCCCCTCCTCCTCCTCCTCTCCTCAAAGGCAGGTCATGGCCACTTTTTAATCTGCAAAAAAAGCATTACTTGAGTTTCACTGATGACCTTTTTTGACAAGAAAAAATGGGAAGGAGCCATGCATCTTTGAAACTGCTAGTCGTCTTTTATCCTTGTATCTCTTTGTCAGGCATGAACTAAGCTGCTCTTGCTCCCTTACATCTCCCTGGACTGTTCAGGGCCTGACAAGCTTTCTTCTCATTCCTAGTCGTCGCTCTGGCCTCTGCAGCAGTTCCTTAGATAGATGGATGTTTGGAGTTTTACAGAGCGGCGGAGCATCTTTGACAAGTTTTTATAGGGACAGGTTCCTCTGTGGCCCTGTGGTCTCTATTTGGTCCTTCTGTGTATACTGTTCAGAACCACATTTCCAACTCTCCAGGACCACCCCTCTCTGAGTAGCTGTATTTCCTTTGAAATGTCATTCCTTGTTACCCTTTCTTGCTAGGGAAATGCTTCTCTATCTCTTACTCTAGGAAAGCTGTTGTCAGGAGGATCTGGTTTATGGAGGGATGGGTGAATCAAGAGCCAGTCTCATAAATTTCAGAGGGGTCCATCTGGCCTAGCTTTGGGTGCACATTTCATAGGCCTGTCTCTCTCTCTTTCTTATCCAGCAGTTGGAAGGAATGTGCTTGTATATGCAAAAGCAGAAGAGTCCCAGACCTTGGGGTTTATTAATGCTATTTTTGTATTTCTTTTCTGTGTGGGTTGAGAGAAGCAGCTTGCCAGGTGGCACACAGAGGCTCCTCTGTGCTGGTGATGAAAAAAAACCACAGACACTCCTGAAGTTTATTGGTGTGGAACCCTTCTGGAGTTTTGTTTGCCTTTTCATTTCTGCATGTGCATAGAAACCTCTTTCAAGAAGAAATAGTTGCTCATAACATATTCCTTTAATTGCAGAAGCATGGGGAAGAAGCTGCTTAAATTCCAGAGACAGCTGAATGAATAAGGCAGTAATGAGGAGAGGGAAGCTTGGCTGGTTTGTCTTTTTTTTTTTTTTTTTTTTTGAGACAAAGTCTATCTCTGTCGCCCAGGCTGGAGTACAGCGGCATGGTCTTGGCTCACTGCAAGCTCTGCCTCCTGGGTTCATGCCATTCTCCTGCCTCAGCTTCCCAAGTAGCTGGGACTACATGCACCCGCCACCACACCTGGCTAATTTTTTGTATTTTTAGTAGAGACGGGGTTTAACCATGTTAGCCAGGATGGTCTCGATCTCCTGACCTCGTGATCCGCCTGCCTCGGCCTCCCAAAGTGCTGGGATTACAGGCATGAGCCACTGCGCCTGGCCAGTTGTCTGGTTTTTCACATTCTTACTGAGACATACTATGTTCATCAAACCACTGAACAGCCAGATCTAAAGGGGATAGAACATAGTTTAGCCACTGGAAGGTCACTCCGGAGTGGTGACTGACAACCAGTGTGCCAGTCAGCACCTCAGCAACAGAGGTGTCCTTTCTCCTGGTTCCATGTGCCACCATCGGGGCAACACAACTGCTAATTGGCAACACCACTGCTGTCTTACCGCAGTCACTGACTCCTCCCTGCTCTCTTCTCTGCTGCACCACTTCTCAGTACCCTAAGCTTCCACCACTCATGACTTCTGCCTACTCCTGGCTTCAGCTTCTTCATGGCCTCCCCCTTCTGCCTTTTCTCTCCATGTCTTAGATTATTTCCAATTCTCCCCCCAAAAAGATCTTATTAACAAGTCAGTGATGGTCACCTCTGTTAGGCATGATCATCAGGTGTGGCCATGGCTTTCCTTAGAGGGGGTCAGGCAGGGCAAGGACCCAGAGCAAAACAGTTTCTTCTCCAGAGCAGTTGGGTTAGACACTCCTCCTGGGTGCTTCTACAGTGTCTGGTGTCTTCCTCTTGTTCTAATAATTATATTATTAATATAATAGTGATAACTGATGATGGCAATACACTTTTATTGAATTCTTACTATGTTCGAAGCACTTCACATCGTGTTTGGGTTTACTTGGATTGTCTCTATCATCTTCATTATAACCTTAGAATGTAGAGTACCATTTTCACAGATACAGAAATTGAGGCTTAGGCAGATGAGGTAATCTGCCTAAGATGACACAGGTAGTAAGTGTGATCTTAGGCAGGTTACCTCATCTGCCTAAGCCTCAATTGGGCTTAGGATTGGGTTTCAAGACAAGCTAGTCTGTATTATAGTGTCTGTCTGTTTGTCTGTCTCCCTCATCGTCCAGGCTACCCCACTGAGTTTTGGATTTACTTGGATCCCAGGGGATACTGGAGGTGAGCCACACTGGCTTAAGTACAGTTCAGGAGGAGGTTGACTCTGGAATGCTCTCTCTGCGCCACTCTAGAGCAGGCTAGTCTTAAGTGGCTGGAATATCACAGTCTCCCTTGTACCATGATGGGTGCAAATGGATACACTGTTGCTTGTTGGCTCTCTAAACTTCTGTTATA
Organism: Theropithecus gelada; assembly: GCF_003255815.1. NCBI lineage: Eukaryota > Metazoa > Chordata > Mammalia > Primates > Cercopithecidae > Theropithecus > Theropithecus gelada. The sequence goes on along the minus strand of NC_037672.1, from coordinate 95,937,528 downwards.
ATGCTATTGCCTCAGACATGGACCACTAATGTGTCTTATTTATTTCTTCTTAGATATATACTGGTCTTTTTGCTAAGTTAGGAGAGATGCTGTCTGGTTCTTAGTGGATAATGGAAATCTCCTACTGCAGAATCATCTCTTAAAGCCTTCAAATGGATAAGCCAGAGCTAGTTGTCCAAAAGCTAATTTGCAGAATGGACAATTTGTTGAATATATTTTTTCTTTCAACTTTTTAAATTGACTGCTATTCATTTTGTCTTTATAGCAGCATTTTATGTTATGGTCAATTTGTTTTTTGCCTCTGCTGCCTGCTGCAACAACAGCTGTAGACTTTAGAGGCAGGAGAAGAGAAGATTAAGGATCCTAAGAAGAATATTGACATAGCATATAGTCTGCATATGAAGAATTCTTATGAATACATTCATTTATATCAGTTCTTACTAACAAAATCTTAATGTATTAATAATATATATGTATAGGAATTCTTCCCACACAGCATTCTGAATCGATCATCTTGAATATATTTTTCTCATCACCTGCAGTCTTGGTCTCTGGCTCTCTCTCTCTCTTTCTGAATCTTTCTCTTTCTGCTACTACTGTTCAGAATCTCACTTTCGTATGTCAGATAAAACAGATGGAAATAACTGTGTGGCCCATTACTCTGCTTCTTGCTCATTTATCCTTGTTCCAGTTAGATTCAGCTTCATGGGCTATTTTCTGACGTTATGTGCAAAGTCTAGTACCCTTGACATCTTTAGCCCCCAGGGCTTGCTCTGCTTTTAGGATTCAGGTAGGAGAAGGATGAGAACTTCCTATGGAATATAGATGCCAAGCTCTGTGTGTGCCCTTGTGGCATAAACAGGTACAGAAGAGAGTAGTCGGATAACATTTTGTATTTATTTGCTTATTTATGTTTTATTACTTTTTGAGATGCGATTTCACTCTGTTGCCCAGGCTGGAGTACAGTGACGTGATCATAGCTCACTGCAGCCTCCAACTCCTGGGCCTAAGTGATCTTTCTGCTTCAGCCTCCCGAGTAGTTAGGACTACAGGCACACACCAGTGCACCTGACTTATTTTTAAATTTTTTCTAGAGATGGGGTCTTGTTTTATTGCCCACGCTGGTCTCGAACTTCTGGCGTCAGGCAATCCCCCTACCTCAGCCTCCCAATGTATTGATTTTTTTCCGTGTTTGAGATTTTAAAAGTTGGTATTTAAAGTCAAGGGCTGAACATTCAAGTTTACATGCAGAATTGGAGGTTAAACCATGTTATGCATTATTTGTCAGTAACATAGACAAAGCACCTAAAAGTTCCACACAGGTTCCCCAGAACTGCTCATTTCATTGATGACGCTGAATTCATAGTGAGTTAACATGAATGAAGACTGTTTACACTGGCTTAATTACTACGTTGACTTGAAATATCAGCCAGCTGGGGAAAATGACCGTTTAAAACCCGGTGTATCCCTTTGCTCCCTATACCCACATGTTTTCCCAGCTTTGGCCACGTGTGTGTGTTTCTGTGTGTCTATGTGCATGTCTGTGTGTACATGTTTACATGCCTGTGTGTGTGTGTTTACATGCATGGAGGACTGAAGCATAGTTTATTCAAAGCTTTTGTGTTATGCAGGACTTCTCAGATGCAAATGAAGACCCAAAGAGAAGGAGTGTAAGCCATCAAGGGAGTGTATCTAAGGCTCCTGGAGTGACACACAGAGCTCTAGGGCAGGCCTCAGGAACCACTGGTCTGGGAATTTATAATGCCATCTGGATCTTCCCTCCCTACTCTTGTACTTTGTTTCTTCCTGAGCACTGGTTTTCTACTTCTCACTGCAATCTGACTTTCTTCACGTGGTAAGAAATATGACATGCTTCACAAGGCTCTGGAGTTTGGCATTTTAGAGTCTCAACCACTAGAGAAAGGTGCCTGTTCTAAATCCTGGCACCTCAGGAAGGGAATCCAGGCTTCTCAGGCCTCACCAGGCCAGTGGGATCGTATGAGATCCTGGCAGCTCTGAGGGGCCATGGAGTGAAAGGAGGGGCAAAGGCATCCTTACAAGGAGGAGGTGGTGCTGTTCCCAGAAGAAGCAGCGGGGGGCCTTAGGTTCCCAGAAGACTAGGTGTCTGCTGGTGGTGTTCTTGCACATTCCTAAGGATTTACCATGAATCTGAGTGCCTGTTTTAAATTACTTGGCAGACTTAATTGTAATCTTAGATTTTTTTTTCTTACAGCTTCTTGTCAACAACAAGGTTTAATTATAATTACTCTTCAGCAGGCATATACTAGCACTTCTTACTCATCTGTCAAATTGAGCTTAATGAAATGAAAAAGTCCAGAGAGAGACCCCATCTTTAGAACAACAGCAGACTGAATAGTCAACTCCCCATCAT